>NC_048446.1:13169521-13346362 GCF_004353265.1 Vitis riparia | reverse complement strand
ATTTGAGAACTGACAAAAGATTGTAATCTAGAGATGGAACAACTAAAACATAATCCAAATTCAAAGTATCAGTAAGAGTTAAGGATCCTTCCTCAATGACTGGGTTGTGTTACCATTGGCTGTGGAAACAATTTTTTGTGAGGAAGGTCTAAGGGGTGAAACCTGTCTAGAATCAAAAGTCATATGATCTGTAGCACCAGAATCAATTATCCATGCACTATTAATAACAGGTATAAAGTATTTAGAAACTTACCACCATGATCTGTAGCGGCTACCAATGTAGAGGCTTTCTCAGCAACATTAGCCTTTGTTTTTATTTCGGCAACAGTTGTAGTCGAGGTTTTCTTGGAATCCTTCTTTCGTTGATCACGATTATTATCATTAATAACAAAGTGTTGATAACCTAAACATGATCTAAAGGTCCATGGTTCAAACCCTCGGTTCCTCATTTTTTTCCTGGTCATACCAAGAGTCGTTGCTTTGAAATTGTGGGATATTCAGACTGGTGGGATTAGTCTTATTGCAATGAGTGCATTTGAAGGTTGACTTATCAATATTAGGGCTTGTCTTAGGATGGTTGATCGCTGTCGGACTACCATAGCGACAAAATATCCAGGATTTCAGTTTCATGGCTCTGATACCATGTTCAAATTGATAAATGATAGTTTTTTCATTCATATTTCTCATTCGTTTATGTACAGAGTATATATAGAGGGTGATTGTCATTCTAAGAATGGGAAAGAATGATACAAGGAAAGAATGATACAAGGAAAGAATGATATAAGGAAATAACAACTAATATCCTAATATCTCAATATTCCTAATATCTTAATATTCCTAATATCTCAATATCCATAATATCTCAACTTTCCTAATATCTAAACATTCCTAATATCTCAACACTAAATGATATAAGGAAAGAATGATATAAGGAAAGCATTCCTAATATCTCAACATAGTTCCATTAGTTCCTCTCTAATATAATGTGTATTGCTATAAAACATTTTATTCTTTTTATATATATTCTTAGATTGTGTTTTAATAGGTGACACTGGTTTCCTAATACGACCTTTAAGATTTCAATACATATACTTGCATCAACATCTATTGGTTTAAGAATATTTAGTTCAAGATTGTTGTTTGTTGTTTTTTGTAAGGTGAAGCTTTAAACCTATGTGCTTGAAATGCCATGAGGATCAAATAAGAATTCCAAAATTCATCAATGGAAGCTTCAAGGTAAGGCCAATTTGAGGCTTTTTTTTTTTTTTTTTTTTAATATCAAAAGATCAAATTCTAGTATTTTTGCTTAATCAAATTTTTACTAAATTTCATTAGAGATGATTGAAAATATTTTGTTCCCTAATTTAAACTATAAAAAATTAGGGTTTTTCTTTTGTATATATATAAGAGAAAATAATACCAAAAATCCATTGTTGTCTAGTGGTTGGGATGTCTGGCTTTCACCTAAGAGACTTGGGTTTGATTCTTGGCAAAGGAAACAAAATTCAAAGAACTTTTATATTTATATTTTGAGAAAATAGAAGTTGTAAAAAAAAACTCAATTCTTGTTTGCTATTTTTTTTAGGTACTTTACCACTTATTAATTTATATTTCCAAAGGATTTCTAAAAAAAAAAAATTATTATCTCATACATTTAGTGAAGTTATTAATGTAGTATACTAGTGTACATTAAGACAAAAAAAATTATTATTTAAGTGGGGTTATTAAGAAGAAGGTTAATATAAAGAAAAGACAAACAACTTTATATGCCCATTTTAAGAATACTCAATTCTTGTTTGCTATTTCTTTTTCATGTACTTTACTACTTATTAATTTATATTTCCTAAGGATTTCTTAAAAAAAAAAAATATTATTATCTTATACATATAGTGAGGTTATTAATTTAGTATATTAGTATAAATTAGGACAAAATATTTTATTATTTAAGTGGGGTTATTAAGAATAAGGTTAATATAAAGAAAAGACAAACATCTTTAGGAAAAAGTTGAATTGAAAAAATAAAAGTTATTCAATTTTTTTTATTATGAATTATTGTTTGTTATTTTTTTATATATACTTCATTAGCTATTAATTTATATTTCTTAAGGAATTCTAAGAAAAACTTATTATCTTATATATTTAGTATGGTTATTAATTTAGTATACTTAGCCTGAATCGGGATAAAAGATTTTTTATTTAAGTGGATTTATTAGTTTACCAAATATTCATTTATTAAGGTTTTACAATAATAATCATTATATAAAGCAATTTAATGTAGGAGTACACTAAGAAAAAAATTGTGTTTTATATTTGATATAAGAGAATATGTTTGTTGACTTGTAGATAATATTATTCTTTTTGTTTAGATTAGATACGGATATAAATAATTAGATAAAGCTTTTATAAATTACAATATGTGAAATATAAATTATAGAAAAAAAGAAAAAAGGTAAAATGATTGAGAATATTTTTAAAAAAGTTTCAAACTTTATATTTAATAATTTCTCCAAAAAAAAAAAAAAAAACCTAAAATTACTTTTGGTCACAGTTACCGATTAATTGTTACCACATTCCTTATCATACTTTTGGTCACGGTCATCAATTGACTGCGGTTATAATAGAATCTATAGTCATGAAAAATAAAAACAATCACGACCATAGGACATAACTAATCACACTTTGTAGTGATTACTTTATTATGCAATTATATGTTATAATCACACCTTTTGTGATTTTTAGTCACGGCCAAAATCATTCTTCTAGTAATGGAGATGCAATTTATGAATACATTTTTTCTTTGAAAAAAGAAAAAGGAAAAATCTTGACTGCTATTTCTTTAAGTTGTACAATTTGATATATATATTTGAAGAATTAAGAAAAAAATAAATAAATGAATACTGCAATATAAATTATAAAATAATATAAAAATATTAAAACTCCATGTCAGAACTCAGAGACGCACTTCATGCCCACCTTGTTTTTGGTTGGGCTGTCTGCCAGATAATTTAAAAATATTATAGTATTTCCATTACATTTTAGATCTAAACCCTAATTAATGAACACTCATGAGCTTGAATTTAATAGAAGGTTTGAAAGGGTTGAGTGGGCATTAGCATTTATAATTGAATTAAGTTCATACTGACCCACAAGTCATATTAAATACACAAAAATTGCAACCCATATGTCCACCATTTTACACTATTTAATATGCATTTTATTTGAAAAAAAGAAAATGTATTTTGGGGTTAAAAAAAAATCGAGATAAAATAATATCAAATATTGATAGATAGATCATACTTCAAGTTGTAGGATTATCATCATCTTTGTAGAGTTAGATGACATCAATCTTGTTGTGCTCTTTGAATTGGTCATCAAGCCAATTATTTGCTAAATTTTTTGGTCTAATATAATCAAATTTCCATTGTTTATTTGCCACTAATCCAGATAATTAAATAATCTAATGTAGCACCATACATATTTCATTGAGATAAATTATGTTAAGGTAGTGTAAATAAGGTTGGTTTTTGCTTAAAAAATAATTCATTTAAACTGATATAGTCGATTTTATATGTGATAAAAATCGAACCAAGTCAAACCTTTTTTTTTTTTTTTTTTCCATTTAGTTCGATTTTCATAGATTGATTTTAATGCAATAGTAAATTTGTGTTTGTTTTAAGCTCAAAACCCATTAATTTGAGTTTATATTAGGCTCAAAGTTTGATTTGTTTTTAAAATTAATTGAAACCAACTTGGATTTGATGTTAAAAATATATTAAATCCATTTAGAATTAATTTAACCATAATATAAAAACAATAAATTATTTTAATAGGATTTAATATAAAAATAAATTATCAAATATCAAATTAATAATTATATATAAGTTTTAAAACATTAGTTTGATTCGAATTTTATAACAAAAAAAAAATCAAAATTGAATTGATAAGAGGTTTTTAAAATTCTTAAACTGAATTGACATTTTTTACTATTGAAAACTGAACTAATATAATCAATTTTGGTTGATTTGAATCGATTTATAAGTTTTTTTAGTTTTGCTTGTTGAGGCCCAAAATGTATCTTTTTCTCCAATATTTTTTCTAAAGTCTAGAATCAAGACAATTTCTCACCAGTCACAATTTATTACAATCTTTAAGCCTGTCAAGAGTGCTCTAGATTCCATACCAACAAATTTATATATATATATATAAAAGAAGGATTTATTGTATTCAGGTTATACATTATTTTATGACACTCAAAAAATTCTCCTTCAATTTAATTTTATCAGAAAATAAACAATCTTGAAAACTAAAGAGGAGGTCAATGATATCTTAAAATATCTAGAGTGGTCAGAACCTTCATCAATCCATTAGAAAATTAACAGCCCTTTTCATGGCAGAAAAGAAACTATAATTAACTCTTGAAATAACTTTTTTAGCTAAAAATTAAAAAGCACAGAAATGTAAGTCAACCTAACAAGATACATAAGCTCTTTATACATACATATTCATGGATGCAGATCTAGAAAATTTTCCTCTTCATCTGTGAACTGATCATCTTCTACTCCTTTTCCTTCAGAAAAAAATTAGTATAGATGGAGCTGTAAAAAGCCCATCATTTTGACCAAAGAGGTCACACAGATGAATTGACACAGTGATCCATCGGTAGCTAGGGGAGTCATTTACTTAATTCTTTTTGGTCCACTGGCTGTAATGAATCATAGTTAAAACTTTACAACTTTGAAAGAGGATGGTTTGCTTCCTTGGAAAACTACAAACCACATGGGTGATGCACAATTTAGGGGCTGTGTGTACATCTGATTTGAATAATATATAGGCCATGAACATGGTTTCTTCCTTTGAAAAGAATCGTTACTTCCAATGTACTTGAGAATCAAGCTACTCAATCAATGTATAAATAATTACAGCAAACACGGCATGTACGGTTACAACATGTTACATGTATTGAAAATTAATTATAAGATGTCATACACATATAGGTTACATATTCGTATGCACCACGATGAGTAAAGACATGGGTTGAGTGTAGATGTCAACTGTGAAGCCCATCATCCTTCTCCTCTATAAAGAAACCCTACTTCTCTGGATCCAAAGTTGGGAACGGAAAAGGAGAGACACATTCATGGCGACAAAAATTGTGTCACTTATGGTATTCATATCCTTCTCTTCTTCTATATTCTCAACAGCCCAATCAAAAAATGGTCGTGGCAACATAAAATGGTGGTGCAACACCACGCCGCATCCTGAGCCCTGCAAGTATTTCATGAGCCATAGCCACCAGCGTTTTGCACCCGATCATAAGTCCGATTTTCGGAGGATGTTGGTGCAAGTAGCCATGGATCGAGCCCTTCATGGGCAGAGGCAGGTGCTGCGGTCCGGCTCCAATTGTGTGAACAAGTCGCAGAAAGGCGCTTGGAATGACTGTTTGAAGCTCTATGAGGACACCGTGTACCAGCTAAATCAAACTCTTCAAGGCCTACATGGTAACCAAAATTGTAGCGATTTTGATGCTCAAACATGGCTTAGCACCGCCTTTACGAATCTAGAAACTTGTCAAGACAGCGCCAAGGATCTTAACGTCACAAACTTCATATTCCCTCTCATGTCCAACAATGTTTCTGAGCTCATCAGCAACAGCTTGGCTATAAATGATGGGCTTATGGAGGGAACCAGTTATAGAGGGGGATTTCCTAGCTGGGTTTCGGCTGGTGAGAGGAAGTTGTTGCAGTCTACATCTCTTGCTACAAGTGCAAATCTTGTAGTAGCGAAGGATGGCTCGGGAGATTTTAGCTCCATTCAAGCTGCTATAAATGCAGCAGCGAAGAGGACAAGCAGTGGGAGGTTCATTATATATGTGAAAAAGGGTCTTTATAGGGAGAATATTGAAGTTGGCATCAATGTGAACAATATTACGCTGGTTGGTGATGGCATGAAGAAAACAATCATCACTGGCAGCAGGAGTGTTAGAGGAGGCTACACCACCTACAACTCTGCAACTGCTGGTAAGACCTCTTTTGTCTCTCTCTCTCCATTTGACAAATATATCAAAGAAAAAGGTCTGGTTAGAGTACCCAAGTGTACTTTTTTGGTAACTATGAAAAAAATTCTCTCTCAAATAGTATCACGTATATATTTTTACGTCGCATTATTTACACCCTTATATCTTGGTCTCATTCGTTTGTGCTCTTATTCAACTATCTAGATCTCATCATATATATTCAATGGTTCAAATCTTATGTTTAATAGATACCGCAACGGTACCTTAGCATTTTCCCCAAAGAATTCCCAAAATCAAATAGGAAGTCAAGTTGTAAAGAGGTTGAAATCCCTTGTTAACCAATTCAATTATCATTTGCTTAGTTAGACCGACATTAAGATGATATAAAACCTAAGAAAATGCTTCAGACTATTTTTTTTTTTACCAGGAAATGCTAGCTGCTCTTCCTTCTGCATGCTAAAGGATCTGTAGATGCTAATCTTGATAAAGGGACCATTTGTTACAAGGCTTCTGCATCACTCAAAGAAGAAAATAATGGATGACTTACTTATATATCAAGAAAGATGATCATTACATATTATGGCCATGATTTAATGTGTATAACTCCATGATTGACTAGTACTTTTCCCTAAATATATCTTGTAGGAATCCAAGGTCTTCGCTTTATCGCACGAGGCATTACATTCAAGAACACAGCCGGTCCAAAAAATGGCCAAGCAGTTGCACTCAGATCAAGTTCTGACCTCTCGGTCTTCTACCACTGTGCCTTCCAAGGGTACCAAGATACCCTCATGGTCCACTCCCAACGGCAATTCTATAGAGAATGCTACATCTATGGCACCATAGACTTCATATTTGGAAACGCAGCAGTAGTTTTCCAACAGTGCATGATCTTTGCTAGAAGGCCCCTACAAGGCCAAGCCAACGTGATCACAGCTCAGGGCCGGGGTGATCCATACCAAAACACTGGAATATCCATCCATAATTCTCGAATTCTTGCTGCATCTGACCTAAAGCCAGTGGTTGGATCATTCAAAACATACTTGGGAAGGCCATGGCAGCGATATTCACGAACCGTTATCCTCAAAACTTACCTTGATAGCTTGGTTGATCCATCAGGGTGGTCACCATGGGGCACTTCTAATTTTGCTCAGAGTACATTGTATTATGGTGAATATCAGAATTTTGGACCTTCTTCATCAACCAGAAATAGGGTGAAGTGGTCTGGTTATCATGTTATTACTAGTGCAACCGTGGCATCGCGGTTCACCGTCGGCAGCTTCATTGCTGGCCAGTCATGGCTGCCGGCCACCCGCGTGCCATTCACTTCCGGGCTCTGATCATGTATCATAATCTAGGGTTTATTGAATTTATTGGTTGCCTGATGTTCGACACAACGTAAAATTATAAGAGAAAAGAATATTATGTATTTTTTTTATATAATATGATTTAGTAAAATGATTTATTTCTAAATCTTGAGGGATGTAACGTAATTTTTTTAATAGAGAGGAAGACATTTAAGTCTTTATCCATTGAGATAAGTACTTCAGTGAAGATGGTGGAAAGATTCAACAATGTTTATGATCATGACAACGGTCCAAATTCTTTCCATTTATAACAATGGATGTTAACTCCAAGTTAAATAGATAGTCGGGTCAAAATCGTTTAATTGTATGCATTTATGATCTACGATGTTGGGTTGGAAGTGAAGTTGGATCAGGCTATTTAATGCCCAAGCCCAGCCCAACCTCCAGCTCCAAACTTAAATTTTGGGTTGGGACAATGGGCCAGAACTCCGGACTGGGGCCCAATCCAATGCGTGTGGCTTTAAACATGAAGATGAGAAATCAAGCAACTCTAGTTCCATGCTTTAATATTTGGAATATTTGAGTAAAAGAGGCATAAAAATATCTGAATGAGAAAAATAATTCTTAATTTTCAGAAAACCTCAAATAGAACCCCTTTAGCCAAAATACCTTTCATGTATATTTTTTTTTCTTGAATATTAACTTTTTTTTCTTCTATATTATTTATTTTATTTCTTTCTATCATGTGGAAAAAAAAATAAAAATAAAAATAAAAACTTTTCCACCACTTGCTTAAAGATACGGAGCTAATAATCGTCCACACAAAGGTATATAAGGTTTCGATATGATTTCTGCAACCCATATATATATATTAATGGATGACACAAATATTTCACCATCCCATGAAAGAATATTGTTATAGAGGATAGAAAAAGCAAATATAAGAAATAAGAAAATAGAATACCTTGAATAGCATCCTTGGTCTCCTAGGTAGTTTCATTTTTCCCCACATGTCTAATTCATTAGGCATAGTTTATTTATAAAAATATTTTAATTAAAAAAATTTCTTATTTTATATAAATATTTTATTTTTATAATATATTTTATTCTTATGGAAAAATACCACTGTATAAAATTGGTCTAGACAATATTTTTTTTTACTAAAAAAATATTAATTAAAAATTTAAAACACTTTTCACATCTTCTCTATTTTTTTTCTTTCTTTGACATTTAATTGCATTATCCATCAATTACATATTTCAACCTTTTTTTCTCTCTCTCTTTTTATTATTTGAAGAATTATCTTATCCACATATAGATACATAGACACATAAGAGACACAAATAGGAGACTACAATTCCATTCGATTTTGAAATTTTCATTAAATATGTTAATACTTTGGAATATTGTTATTTTTTCCAAAAGGGCAAGAGAGATATATGTATATAATATATTATATATAATTAAATATTGCATGTGATACAACCATTTCATTAAGTACCCGTTATACTTGTGCAATTTATTATTTAGTCAAAAGATTTTATAAAGAAATACTTATTAGATATATTTTCCCTTCTACCTATGTTCATTCAATTCGAGTTCGGCCACATGGGAAGGAGGGGGGACTTGGAGTGAATGACATAGATATTTAATTCAAAGAGCAAATCTTTAATAGAGCAAAATAGTCCCTCCAAATGATGATGAAGCCTACTTGTAGGAAGTTTTTGAATAAAAATGAATCACAGGACCAATTAGATGGTCTCACTCTCCCTCTCTCTCTCACACACACGGACGTATATATATACATATTACCATCTGTGTACCAAATAGCTTCTTCTATAATATTTAAATGTGTTCCCTTAATTAGTCCAATTTCCTCTTAATTCTATTAACATAAACGGAAAAATATTTGAGTTATTTTGTCTACCTAACCTTTTAATGCTAATTATCAAATTAAAAAACCTTCAAACCATTATATACATTTGATGCAAGGTAAGTCAAACCCAACATGAAGGTATGCCAAGCCCAATCGGTCACACAAACTGGTTCTACAAAACTTCTTTCCCCTTTCAAATCTTTTATTTTATCTGATGTGCTTTGTATATCTATCATGAAAAAGAATTTGATCCACTAAAATTTTTTCTAATAATATTGAAATCTTACCCACTTTTCATTTGAATGATCTTCGTATGAGGGCACTACTTTTGCAAGGATCAACTATATATGAAGTCTATGAATGGTAAAGTCATAGATGATCATTTAAATCGTTGATTTTTTTTCTAGTATCAAAGTCTCATTCTACAAATGGTATCACCATCTCATCACCTTTCTACCAAATTTATTAAATATCTTTTTTCTTCTTAGTGTTTGCCTATGTCATTTGATGTTTTTCATTCTTTCATGTAATTTATGCAAATGCAATAAAAGTCATGAACTTTAATTTCTTTCTCTTAGTCTTCCCTTTCAAGTTCATCACCACTTGAATTGGTCTATTATGACGTATGAGGATGTCTTATTGAATCACATGACGGGTTTTTTAATCCTTTGGTTGAAAAGCTTTTGAAGCTCTGCCTCTATGTTGATACGGGTGGAGAATACTAATCCCTTACAAATTTCTTAGCTATCAATGGCATAACATATCCCCATTACTCTACTTCATTTGCTAGAACATAATGGTTTCTCTAAACGTTGTCATAAACATAATATTGTTTAGAAGGGCCTCAAACTTCACCAACATGCATGCATGCCACTTACTATTTAGCTCCATATGTTTGCCTCTCCCAAGCTAAGTTTGTCTATGTCATCATCATATGAAACATTATTGGTCTTAATTCGTTCCCAATTGGTGTCTCAGCTGATTTATGTCCTCTCAATGGTCCTTGACAGTGGTGCCATTTGATTCGTGTCCAGTTGGTGTCCATTGATTGTGGTCCTCAGAGAGTAATCAACAAAATTTATAACCTATTACACCATGTACTAGGATAGCCTTAGCTAGCATAGCATAGTGGCTCTAGGGTCGTTCATTGGGATGAGTTTTCACTTCACAATTGATATTAATTCAAAGATGAATTGGTGATTTTTCATTTCAAGGTTAGCTTTAAAAGAAAACATAAAGATGTTTAAATGAAAAATGTTTGGTTTTAAACTAACCAAAAATAGTAACTAATTTTACTTACAAAGAAAAGTGTTTCTTGGAGTTTAGATCATTAGGCTTAGGTTCCTCATACAAAAAGGAGAGTTTCGGTCACTTGTTTCTTTTCCTCACATTAGAGAATTAACATATAGTTAATTCTCTAACCGGTGTGGTACAGATGCTTCCCTTTAATGGGTTCAAACACTAAATCCCTCTCACTGATGCAACTTGCAATGGCTCGTGCCTCTCACCTAGCATTTGCCATTCAAGGTGATCTTTAACCTTGGATTACCCGTCAAAAGCTCGTAAGAGATAACTAATGGATGTCTCCTTGGAGTCCAAAAGCTTACCAAGTGTTGGCTATTCTAGAAAATCCTACCTCTAAACCACCTCTCAAAGGCTCGCAAGAGATAAACAAGTGCATCTCTATGGACGGAGATCATGTGCCTTACCAAGTGTTGGCCCAAGTGAGTTAAAGGCGTTTTAAGTTAACTAAAAAGATAAAAACCATTAACGGGTTACACTTTCTCTTCATTAAAAACTAAAACAACAAAACTTCCAATTTATGCATGAAGAAACTTACCCGACTTTCTTTACTCCAAGAGACAAAGAGCCTAGCCTCTCATCCTCTGAGGAAAAATCCTCAGAGTTTGATTGGCTAGAAAGAAAAAGAACAAGATAACAAAAATATATATGAAAAACAGAGCAAGTGCTCTGTATTTTACTTCCTTCCAAAACTGTACAAAGGATCGATCTCAAAGATGGATCTCAAGGATGGATCTCCAAGAACAAGCTCCCGAGATCTATATATATGAGGTTATTTACCCTTTTTTTCTTACTTAAGGACTAAAGAATCCTATGATAGGTGGGTTACAAGGAGACTTTGGGGATTTAGACATCAAATATCTAAAGCAAAATATCCTAAAATATCTCAAAATGTCGGTCGGAAATATCAGGATGTCGGTCGAAAATATCTCAAGATGTCGTTCGGAAATATCAGGAAGCTTCAAGAGAACACCGCGAC
This sequence comes from Vitis riparia, assembly GCF_004353265.1. Classification (NCBI taxonomy): domain Eukaryota; kingdom Viridiplantae; phylum Streptophyta; class Magnoliopsida; order Vitales; family Vitaceae; genus Vitis; species Vitis riparia. The sequence continues at coordinate 13,334,885 of NC_048446.1, read as the reverse complement.
ACTGTATACTGAGAGAAAAACTCTCCGGGTAAGCGTTGTCTAAGGATTCAGATATGTCTGTCCGGGGAAGTTGAAACGTCTTCTTCTTCTATCCGGCTGTGAGATATCCGGATGTGAAATGTCGACGGACGGAACGTCCTCCTTTGTCATCCGACTGTGAGATATCCACGCCGCCAGGCTATCCGGATCAACTCCATCCGGATTCCTCAAGAGGACATGTGGCGCGCTCCCCTATCCGGACTTCCTCAGGGAGAAGCACATGGCACTGGTGAACATCGCACCCGGACGATAGCATATCCTATCCAGATAGGTTGTCCGGATCATTGACTTAATGTGAGTAAGCCTTGCTACGTCATTCGGACAGCCTGCCACAGACCATGTTCCGCCGCCATCCGATGGTGTGTCCGGACGCCCTGTCCGGACATCTTTTGCTCCTTGCATTCCGGATTTGCTTATGGCAAAGGACTTCAAAGCTTCGGTTCTTCATGTTTCTGAGCTTTCCATTGCTTTGCCATGGATTCCAAAGAACTCTCCTCAATCTCTGATTGCTTTGGTGATCAAAAAGCTATCAAAACACTAAAACTTAACACAATTTGATTAGAATTGATTGCAAGGGTCCTTAATATGTTAATTAGGTTAAAAGGTGATAACTACTACTCAAAAGTGTTTATAAGAGTTAATTACAAGCTATGAAATAACACTTTTTGAGTATTAATCAGGTCTTCCTACCAATTTTGAGAAATTAAGGGGTTTTGGATGTTTGTGTTATATTGGTTTAGACCCTATACCATGCAAAAATTGGAACCTTACACAAACCTTATGTCATCCTCGGGTATTCTTTTACACAAAGTGCACATCTAATTTGTTGTAATATGATTGCCATGAAAATCTTTATCTTTTGGCATGTTGAATTTGTTGAAACCCACTCTTTCTCATGCACTTTTAGATACATTTGCTGATTGGATATTCTATATGCCCATGCCTATTCTTTTATCCATAATCTCCTTAAATCGAGTCAACCTAATCATTTCCTTCAGTTTTTCCTACATTCAATGATTCTAAGGATGAGCGAATGTGACTCCCCTATTTTGGACTCTTCTTAGTTGATCATGTTCCAAGGCCCATATGAACCTTCTTCTCCCATTCTCATAACCCTAATCCTAGCCATACAAAACTACCCACCAACCCTCTATCCATCTTTAAACCTTTCACGTCATCTCCTCCCATACAACCAACACAAAACCAACATCTCATGATTACCAAAACCAAAGGAAATATCCACAAACCCATCCACAAATTTTCTCATGCCTCATTTTATTGTTCGATTAACCTTACCAAGACAACCACCATTATCTAGGCCCTAAAGATTTCTGCTTGGCATTGAGCTATGTCAAATGAGTTTAATTGTCTCATGAACAATGATAGGTTGAACTTGTTACCTTCTCATGCTTCACAAAATTTGGTAGGTTGCAAATGGGTGTTTCATATTGAATAGATTTTTAATGGGACCATTGACTAGTGCAAAGCAAGCTAAAGGTGTTCATCAATGGCTTGACATTAGTTATTATGATACTGTTAGCCCCATCATAAAACCAACTACAATTAGACTTAAACCAGGTATAGGTCTCTCATGTGGGTGCCCTCGCCATCAACTTGGTGTCAATAATGTTTTCTTTCATGATTACTTGAAGTGAGATGTGTTCATGAATCAACCATTGGGCTTAGTTGATCCCAGTTATCTCAATCATATGTGTAAATTGAAAAGGCTCCATTCTCTTCACCTACAATAATGACAGTTTCACCATTTTCTCCTTAAAATTGATGATCAATATGTTCATGTTTTTAGCAAGTTTGTCTAATAACTTGCTAGTCAATTTTTAATCAAAGATCACAAGGTTCTTTCATGTTTCCTTAGCATTAGAAGTTAACTCATCCTCATGGATTATTTTCACTACAACAAATTTGATTTTCTACCACAAACATAATTTTGTCTCCCAAGATCATTTTGGGAAACAAAATCTCTATTCTTTACTAGAAGTTGCATGAATTCATGCACTATGGCAACAAATTTGCATAATGAAGGATAATTTTTTTTGTGACAAACTATTTTGTTATGTAAAATATTTAAGGAGATAATATTACAGTTTCATTGGGAAAAATAAAATAGTGGGTCACAAAATATATATTTTTGTTACACAATATCTTTATAGATGAAAGTTTGACAATTTGAAACATTTTCATATCAAATTCAATCAAAACATTCAAATTATTTATTTACTCTGGTAATCAAATATCAAATGGTGCCCAGTTAAGTGAGACTTTTCAAATAGGTGACTAGTCTCAAATTGTTCATTTAAGGTGGACGGAACCAAACACTACTAGTACTAGTAACCTCTAACCAAACTCCTAGAAACTGGAGTCCAAATCAATTACATTCCCCACCAAGAAATGTAAAGGTAAACTATTATATCCCGTTAACAAGGGCCAAAAAGTCAAAAGTCAACTATTATATTTCGTTGATAAGGGTCAAACAAACCAGAGTCAAACACTTATTTCAATTATTCAAATTTGCAAAACTATTATATCCTTAGCCTAAAATCGAAATCTTCCATAGAATTATATATATATATATCTAAAAACTTAAGATTTCCCAATTTCCAACAATAAATCAAAATCTTAAAATTTCAATATTTTGACATTAAAACGAATTAAAAAAAAAAAAAAAAACTAACCCTAATCTAGATTTGGATTTTTCAAAAAATATCTAATGTGTTTGAAATTAACTAATGAATCCAAAATATTAATCTAGGGGTTAGAATCTTACCTATAGAGATTTGTTCTTCAAACCTTGAAATCCGACTCCAACCTTACGTTCTTTGGAATTCTGTGAACAAAAACCCTATTTAGAAAAGAACATGAAGAATAGAATTTCTAATTTATACCTAGGGTATTTATTCGAAAAATTACATTTTTATCCCTCTTTCATTTTATTAAATTAATTAATTAATTAATTAAATTATTATTAATATTTTCCTAAATTAGCCTTAAAAAAAAACTTGGGTGTTACATCCTCCCCTCCTTAACAAAAGTTTAGTCCTCTAAACTTGACATATCTGAGTCTTGAAATAATTGAGGATTCTCTCATCTCTTCTTCTAACTCCCAAGTGGCCTCTCGGATACTATGATTGCTTCATTGCACCTTTAGCAACTTGACAATAGCATGTCGTAGTACCTTATCCATCACATCCACAATTTGAACGGGCACCTCTTCATAGGTCAAGTCCTCAGAAATTTGAATAGGCTCCAACTCCACAACATGAGAGGGATCATAAATATATTTCCTCAAAGTCGAAACATGGAATACATTATGAATTTTAGATAGACTCGAGGGCAAGGCCACTTTATAAGCCAAAGTGCCTACTCTTTCTAATACCTCAAATGGTCCCACAAAATGAGGATTAAGTTTCCATTTTTTTCCAAATCTCATTATAGACTTCATAGGTGAAACTTTCAAGAAAACATGATCACCCACCTCAAACTCCAAATCTTGTCTACGATTATGAGTATAACTCTTCTGTCTACTTTGTGTTGCTTTCAATATTTTCTTAATTAAAGAGACCTTTTCAACAGTCAACTGCACAAGTTCAGGCCCCAAAAGTTTCTTCTCTCCAACATCATTCCAACAAACAAGAGATCGACATCTCCTACCATATAACGCCTTAAAATGTGCCATCCCAATGCTATCTTGAAAGCTATTATTATAGGCAAACTCCACTAGAGGCAAATAATCATCCCAATTACCTTTTAGGTCTAAAGCACAAGCTCTCAACAAATCTTCCAAGACCTGAATTACCCTATGTGATTGACCATCAATCTACGGATGAAAAGCAGTACAAAAACTCAACTTAGTACCTAATGTTTTCTGTAAACTATGCCAAAATCTAGAAGTGAAACGAGGATCTCTGTCAGATACTACAGAAACAAGTACACCATGCATTTTCACAATCTCCTTAATATAAAGAGAAGTCAAACGATCCATAGAAAAATTAACTTTCATCAGCAGAAAATGAGCAGACTTTGTCAATCGATCAACAATCACCCAAATCGCATTATTGCCCCCTAAGGTCCTTGGTAACCCTGTTACAAAATCCCTAGTAATATGTTCCCATTTCCACTTGAGAATAGAAAGTGGTTGCAAAAACCCTACTGGTCGTTAATGCTAAATTTTCACTTGTTGACACACCAAACACTGAGCCATAAATTGTGTAGTATCTCGTTTCATACCTGACCATCAATAATTATGTCTCAAATCTTTGTACATCTTTGTTCCTCCTAGGTGGATCGCAAGCCTAGAACAATGAGCTTTCTCCAAAAGCTTCCTCCTTAAGTCTCCATCATTTGGGACACAAAGTCTAGTCCTAAACCTCAAAATCCAATCATCTGATAAAACAAAGTCAGGCTTACTACCCTTTTTAACCTCTTCCATAAGTTGCACTAAATTCAAATCGTTCTTTTGTAGGGCCTTAATTCTCTCAACTAAGTCTGGTTACACTCTAAAGTTCGCTACAAGAGCTCTTAAGTCCAAAACTCTCATATGGACTTGGAAACTCCTCAAATATTCCAATAATTGCCTCTGACAACCTCTAATAGCTGCTAAGGAACCAACAGATTTCCTACTCAAGGCATCAACCACAACATTCGCCTTTCCTGGGTGATACTGAATAATGCAGTCATAGTTTTAAGTAGTTCAATCCACCTCCTCTATCTCATGTTCAATTCCTTTTGAGAAAATAAATACTTCAAACTCTTATAATATGTGAATATCTTACAAGTTTCACCAAAAAGAAAATGTCTCCAGATCTTAAGTGCAAAAACCATTACAACTAACTCCAAATCATGAGTAGAATAATTTCGTTCATAAGACTTCAACTGTCTAGAAGCATAAGCTACAACTTTCCCATGTTGCATAAGAACACAACCCAAACCTTGACAAAAGGCATCACTATACACCACAAACCCTTCTGAGCCTGAAAGGATAGTCAAAATAGGAGTTGTCACTAATCTATTCTTTAACTCTTGGAAACTACGTTCACAATCATTAGACTACTCAAACTTAACCCCTTTTTGAGTCAACCTGGTCAAAGGTAGGGCGATCTTAGAGAACCCCTCAATAAACCGCATATAATAACCAGTTAGTCCTAAGAAACTTCGAATCTCGGTCACAATATTAGGTCTCTCCAATTTGACACGACATCTACATTTCTAGGGTCAACAGAGATGCCATCCTTGGTCACCACATGCCCAAGAAAAGAGACTTTATCTAACTAGAACTCACACTTCTTTAGTTTATCATACAGTTGCTTATCTCTAAGAGTCTGCAATACAGTACTCAAATGACGCTCATGCTCCTCCCTACTCTTTGAGTACACCAAAATATCATCTATAAAAACCACCACAAACTGATCTAGATAGGGCTTGAATACCCTATTCATTAAGTCCATAAAAGTAGCAGGTGCATTAGTAAAACCAAAAGACATAACCAAAAACTCATAATGCCCATATCTAGTTCAAAAAGCAGTCTTGGGTACATCTTCACTTCTAACCCTTAACTGATGATAACCAGACCGAAGATCAATCTTAGAGAACACATATGCACCCTAAAGTTTATCAAACAAATCATCAATTCAAGGAAAGAGATACTTGTTCCTCACCGTCACCTTATTCAACTCTCTATAATCAATGCAGAGTCTCATAGATCCATCATTCTTTTTTACAAATAAAACAGAGCTCCCCAAGGTGAAACACTAGGCCTAATGAAGCCCTTATCTAACAACTCCTGAAGTTGAATCTTCAACTCCATAAGCTCCATAGGTGCCATCCTATAAGGGGCCTTAGAGATAGAAGCTGTCCCTGGTGCCAAATCAATGGTGAACTCCACCTCTCTCTCTGGTGGCAAGCAAGGTAGATCATCTGGAAAGACATTAGGATAATTTCTTACAATGGGTATGTCTTCCAAATTTAAATCATTTTCCTCATTCACCACATAAGCCAAAAAGCCTTGACAACCTTTCCTGAGCAAAGAACTAGATCGCAAGGCTGAGATCAGACACAGTGGTTTGTCTATATGCTTCCCCACAAAACTAAAATCAGGCTAACCAAGAATGCTAAACGTCACTCTTTTCCCAAAACAATCAACAGATGCATGGTATGAAGCTAACCAATCCATCCCCAAAATCACATCAAAATCCTGGAGGTCAAGAAGTACTAAGTCAATTATCATCTCTCTATACCCAATCATCATACAACAATCTCTAAGTATTTTATCAACCACAACAAAATCTCCCAAAGAAGTAGCAACAAATAAATCAAAGTCCATGTTATCAATCGGCATACCCAACAAACCAGTAAAAGATACAGAAACAAAAGAGTGTGTTGAACCAGAATCAATTAAGGCTCTTGCAAATAAGGTGTGAATTCGAAGAATACCTGTCACTACATCAGAAGTAGCCTGAGCATCTCTATCAATCATAGCAAATACCCGTCCTTGAGTCCTGGGCTTCTAGCTATCCTCTTTATTCTCCTCCTTAGGCTTCCCAAATATAAACTTCTTACTCTTTGGACAATCCCCAACCATATGTCCCTGTTTTCCACAACCAAAGTAAGCTCTTGTCTCTCTATAGCATGGCCTACCCCCATGCTTCTTACCACAAGTAGGACAAATCCCATCTAAATTTTGTGTTGTTTTTCCTTTATTATGATTTCTACTAGGAGCAGACTTTTTCTGTGCTTGGTTACCATGAGCACCATCATTTCTATTCTTCTTCCTTTGTTGTTCCCTATACTGGTGAAGCTCTTCATTATCCTTCTCTACAATAAGGGTTTTGTCTACCACCTCTGAATAAACACTAAGCTTTAGAATTGATATCTTATTATTCAAATAAGGCTTCAGTCCATCCTGAAACGTTAATGTTTTTTTCTCCTCTGCAACAATCAATTGTGGGGCAAAATGTGATTGTTCGGTAAACTTAGCCTCATATTAGGCCACAGTCAAATTCCCCTGTTCCAGAAGGACAAGCTCTCCTACCTTTTGTCGTCGAACATTGTCAGGAAAGTACTTCTTATAAAAAGCCTCCCTAAACTAACTCCAAACAATAGGCCTCTGATCCTCCAAAAGCCTCTTAGTCATGTGCCACCAATGGTCTGCCTCTTTGTCTAACATAAATGCTGCATAAGAGGCTTTTCGCTCCTCAGAATAATTAATGACATCAAAGAATTTCTCTGTTTTCATAATCCAAGCCTCTACCTCTGTTGGTTCTAAAGTACCAGAAAAACAAGGGGGGCCCAACTTTTTAAAGTCGTCAAAGGAACTACCCCTAGTAGATGAGGATTTTCCTTGACCATTACTTCCAGTAGCTCTAGCCTGACACTCAACCAAGCTAGCCAAAGTCCCTAAGTATCTATAAAGCCCTTCAATACGCATAGGGGGCAAAGCCTCAGATGGAGGAGGTATATCGGCATTAGCCTGACTGTTTTGGGAAGATGCAGGTCTCCTTTGTGGCATGGTGTCCTATAAAGCAACAAATATAACTAAATTAGTCACTAAGAAGCCAAATAAGCAAGTCAAAATTGTAAGGAATGAAAGGAATCGAACTAGATGAAGTTGAAACTTAAACTAATGTGTCACTCATCTATTCCCAAAGGTAAACTAAACAAGTTCCCATCAAGATCACAACCTAATGCTCTGATACCACTCTGTCACACCCCAAGACCCACTCTAAGGGCGTGACGATCATTTCACACCTCAAACCTGAAGGCTTAAAGTGTAACCTAACCCAAAAAATCATATTGTAACTGAAAGAAACCAATTACCAAATACCTGTTCAGAGTAGTGGAACAAAATTCTAAAATCTTCAAACTTAACTTTAAAACTAATAATCCATCAACCAAAATCCATTATCCAAATAGATCTGTGGACCCCGCATTTCGGCTCAATGCGTTTCCCACTCGAATGGCGAGCTCGATTTTTATTTCGAAAAATGGATTTTTGTTTATTATTTGTAAATGACTTGGAGTCGCCACTTATTTTTGTTTTATTTTTAAAGGGTAAACAAAATAAGAAAGAAAAACCCTAAGTGTGACTCCATATTTTGGAAAAGGTGGTCTGTGAAAAACCGGATCGGGTTCGGGGGTCAGGTTACTTATCGGGAAGGTACGGTAAAGACCGTAGCACCCCTCTAAGTCCCTAAAGTCGGGTCCCTACTAATAAAATGAAGCAATCATGGTATCTAATAAGGAAAACGATGAATACCCAAAACTATCATGCACATATGAGAATCAAAACACTCAACAAAGAACGATCAAAGTGAGAATGGGGCATACCTTGGCATCAAATGATCAATCCGCTATCAAGAGAGGTGGTTAGTGCACAATTTAGGAATAATTTCAAGCATGTCATGGAGCAGAATAAAATCAATCATATATGGCAATTTAATCGATCAATCAATCGATCAATTAATCAATCAATCAAGTATGTAGGGCCCCCACCAAAGCCCGTTTATTTTGCATGAACCAAATCTGTAAATTCCATCACTAGGAATTACAAAATTTGATTTTTGCTTATTTTAAAACAGTTTAAAACAAGGGAAATGAAAATTGCATGCCCAAAGGAAGAATGGCACCAACCTTTGATTAAAAATGAGGCTTTTAAAACCTAAAATCTCTAAAGATGGAAGATGAGGAAGTTGAGATTATTTGAGAAGTTGGATTTTGGGAAATCATTTAAAAATGGGGTTTAGAAAAATTTAAAAAAAAAAAATGGGATTTGAAAAACTATTTTTAAAAAACAAAGAGGAAGAAAATGAAGGTGACACGTGGCCTCAACGAGGCCATGCAAACCATACCGGAGTGGGATCCTAAAGTCAAGGTATCTTGAGCATTGACTGAGTGTTACTCCATTCCTGCCTGTAAAGAAGACCTCCCGGAGTTTTCTGAATATCCCTAATACCCTTTTCCCAAGCATGAGCGCATGAATAACTCAATCCTCTGCTGATGTTGCTGGAAAACTGAAGCATAGCGACCATCCTTCCCTTGCATTAACATCCCAACCTTAAAGACCTGAATTCCAACTCACTGGGTGTCCCAAATCCCTGGGGAATTTAGTAGATCCGAGCAAACAGTGTGAAGGGTGTGCCATTGATTATCTGTGACAAGATTTCTATGTATTTCTGGAAGCGTTGAAGAACTTCTGCTACAATCAGTACCAGATGGACTGCTGAATATTATACCAAGGTGCTGCTTGTTTTGCCATTATTGAGATTGATCTGCTGGAACTCAGCTCTCCCATGTTGATTTTCAGCATACACATTGTGTAGTTTCTCCGCCTTTTGCAACCCAGAAAAGGTTGCATTGAACCTCACCACCATGACACTCTGAGGGGAAGATTCCCCTCGGCATATTTAGGTCTTTTCCCCAAGTGAACATTTCCATAATGCTACTACTGCCCATTCCCTATCAAGAGGATCATTATCTAGCCCAAGCATCCGAACAAACAATGCCACATAACCATCACCAAGACTAAGAGAGCTGCTGTTTATTGTATGCACCCCAGGAACCAGGTCCAGGTTCGTATTGAGGAAAACTTTCTGCGCTTGCCAGTATCGGATTCATGCCATAGTTTGTAAGATAAGAATTTGCTGCATAGCCAGTTTCAGGGCCGCCATAGTTTCCACTATAACCTGGATTCCCACCAGAAGCAGCAGCACTGGCTCCTTTATCAGCATTAGCAAACTCTGCACGAAGTTTTTCCAACTCCCTGGCCATTGAGATCAGGTTATTCTCCATCAGCTGACCATGCTGGTAATTCTCTGCATATCCATTCTTCTCATACTCAATGGCAGCTCTGGCTCGTTGCAAGTCATGTTTCACACCCATGCTTCATCATGCTATCAATCACCACATTGCCTTTCAGAGTCAACAAGGCGTCAGCATTGACCTCAATGACATCGGATAAATATTTGTCAACTTATACAAGACGTCCAGAACCTATCCCAATAGCATCTTCCTGTTTAACTAAGCCTGTAATGCAGCGAAAAAGCTCTTCTATGACTGCAAGAATTTCAGGATCTTGAGGACCTCTGGCTTGATTATGCAAATCGAGATCACATCGCCGCAGTAGGGAATCAATTAAATCCTTAAATCCCTCTCTGGGAGATCATATAAAAGCCCAACAGCTACTGCCTGTTTTTCTGTGATTCCAATATTTTCAGATATGACACTGATTAAGCTGCTAAGCTGGCCGGCTGTGCCACGCAGGGCATCAGCTAGTTCTGCTCCAATTTCACAATGAGCTTTCAATTTACTTTCACATTATTCATCCACACAATATTGTACGTCGAGTCCATGAGAAATGGGTCTATCTCAACAAATTAATATATCATTGCTCAGTCAGAAATGCCATGCATTCAAATATTCAAAAGAATAGACTTAACTGTTGGATGACTTGAGCATGCTTGAGACTTGGGACCCACTCAGGGACCCATCTCTAAGGTTTTGTTGCTGATGTTCCAGCAAGATCCCAGCCTGAGAATGGTAGAAATTTGGATACCCAAGGGCCTCAAAATGCTGGGAAGGCTGCTGCCCTTGCCGAAATCTACCAAGTTGCTGATTTTGGCCCTGGAAGCTGTAGTATTTGGAAGCCCAGATGCCGGAGCAGAAAACAATAGTCTGTTGAACAGATGAGGATCCCGTGCTATTGCATCCAACCATCATGGGCACCTCTGCCAAAGCTGAAGTTCATCCCTTCCCACCAATCAAAGATGAATTACCAATGGGCAAACTCTGGACAACCATACTCGTCCCAGATGATGGAACTCTTCCAATATCAAGTTCAGTTCCAAGTGAAGAGAAATCTTTATCAAGCCTAGGTGGATGCCGCCTATGATACTAGCCTCAGAAACCATGTCGTTGACATCGTTGTGCTTTAGGATCATTATGAATTCAGTCCATTGTCTTGAAGACTGATCACTTCCAATCGTTTGTAGCAAATCCTCAACCCGAGATTCAACAACGTCACGTTGCTTAGTCAACTCACTTATCTCTTTCTCCGTCTTGTCAATCCGAAGATCTTTCTCTCTCAGTAACGTTATATAATCACAAGTTGAGGAAACGGGGACTAGACTTCTCAATTCACTCTCTAATCTGGCCAATTATTTCTGCAAATGCTTTGCCAAGGCTTTATCAGACATGACCACATTGACCTGTGCTTTTGTAATGACTTCTTTGGTACAGCTAGCAAATGACAGAATGCTTCTAGCTTACTCAACATGGCTTCATGCAGGGCTCAAAGTGCAGATAATGGCAGTTCTAGCATTGCCTTCCAAGCTTCAATTGGACAATTCATTTCACATAACTTCAAGACCCAAATATTCGGGCAGCAAACCATCAATTACACTGAAAACTCATCCTTGACAGTTGAATGCTCCTAAAACTCCTCAGAAGTGATCCATCAGGCAAGATGAGGGTTTTCAGGCGCTGGAAGTTGTGTTTCCCGACGTGGTCGCTGACATATATTGGTTCCCTGGAGATAGCCCGTGAAGCGGCGTGAAACTCAGCACATAGGTGGGTGGATTGACCACAATACCCACACACAATAGCCCAATGACAATGAAAACCAGAACTGTTGTACGTGGATCGACCATAATATCAAGCCAGGAGATGGTATAGCAGACTAAAAGAGCAGGCAACGTATCCTCGCCTCCCGAAATAAAGCTAGATTCAGAAATACCTCACGAGCAACCACTGAACTATCATTTGTGTATTCCAATATTCATGCCTAACCAATCAACCAGGCAATGCCTTCTCCAACACCTAGGTACAAATAGTGATGGGCTCTACCAGCAGATGAACAATGTCATGCGAGCCCATTTTCATCAAAGTATTGGACATCAATGTAGCTTTTCAATCACACAATATTTGTATCATGAGAGTCCCCAGGATTACTACTGAAATATATTATTGGAAATTCCTTGTTCCTTCGGGCAGAGGTGAGAAAAACAGATGCTCACCCAAGACAAATAGCAGAAACAGAGGAAGACAACTAAAACAGATCATACATGGTAAAACAAAATCCCAAGATATGACTCAAACACACGAAGGAGAGCTAAAAAGGAAATTAGATCACTCTCAAACCAGTTTATCATAGAAAATAAGAAACGAAAATGTTGCAACATAGTCACAGCAATCCACAGGATATCAATGGCAAACAAAATGTGGTCTCGAAAACGTACCTGAGATCTTTTTCTTTCTATCCTTTGTTTCAGCTTTTAGTTGCCTTTTTCTCCTCACAGCTTCCCTCTCCAGCAAGTTTCTCTCCAAGCTCCCCCTAAAGCCCTCTGGTTTCTCTCCGTTTCACCCTCTCTGTTGTCCCCCTCAAAAAAAATATCCCCCCCCCCTCTTCTCCTTTCTAACTTCCTCAAGTCACTCCCTGTTTTCCCTGCTTCCTCTCTCAACAAACACGTCCAAAAAAGCAAACCCCTTCACTCAGCTGCCAGACGCTCCTCCATAACGGCCTGAGGATTTTAGAATATCTCCATGCCACGTGTCAAACTCTCACTCACTCCTCAATTCCACTACTCTGATTCCCAGCAGCCATCCATGAGCAGACAAGTGGTCTCTCAAATCTCCTCCACGTGGCAAGACAAGCTGCATGAAGAATGAGGCCCCAGTGGGGGGTCTACAAATATGCCCCTCTTCGGTAGAGTTCACGAGTGTAAGAAATATAAACACTGAAGTGACAAGTAAGTGTGAATAGTGAGTGAAATGAAGTGAACTCTACCGAAGAACAAAGAAGACCCCCATAAGGGCACGAGTGAAACCAGAACTCACTCAAGCCAACAAATGAACAAAGGCTCTAATCCTAAGGGAAAAGGATATCTCAAAATGCCTCTGAAGCCACATTAAGGATCCGGGCTCCCTCTAAGACGTCTCCAAAAGTGATTCGGAAATCAATGTCAATGATGAGTAACGGTCGAACCACTCTGAAGTATAGAAAAGAATGTCCAAAGGAAACTACCCTATGTGAACTACATGAGAATGCCAAGCGTAGGATGCCAACAACATGACTGAAATACGTGTCGTGATCTTAAAAGACTGTGTCATGCGTAGTGGATGGGGAATCCCGAAAGAGCAATGACGATCAAGCAATAAGCTCCAGGTAACTGAGTGAGGAAAATGACTCTGAAAAAAAACCAAAATGGAGGAATAATGGTGACTCAGAAATCGAACAAGACTCAACTGTGTAGGCGCGACTCGGAGGCGAATAAGACTCAACTCAATCCGACAAAACCATGACCGATCGATATAGGTGCGGTCTCAACTCAAACTAAACACAAAAAGTGATAAGAACATGGCCGATCGATATAGGTGCGGCCCCGAACTCTGACTGACAAGATGATGACCGATCGATATAGGTGCGGTCCCAACTCGAAAACTGACATGATAGGGAGATGGCCGATCGATATAGGTGCGGCCCCGACTCAAACTCAAACTGATAGGATGATGACCGATCGATATAGGTGCGGTCCCAGACTCGAAAACTAACATGACAGGGAGATGGCCGATCGATATAGGTGCGGCCCCGACTCAAACTCAAACTAATAGGATGATGACCGATCAATATAGGTGCGGTCCCAGAAACTGAACTGATATGACAAGGAGATGGCCGATCGATATAGGTGCGGCCCCGACTCAAACTGACATGATAATGACCGATTGATATAGGTGCGGTCCCGACTCAAACTCAAACTGATAGGATGATGACCGATCGATATAGGTGCGGTCCCGACTCGAAAACTGACATAATAGGAAGATGGCCGATCGATATAGGTGCGGTCCCGAAACTGAACTGATAGGAAGATGGCCGATTGATATAGGTGCGGCCCCAACTCAAACTGACACGATAATGACCGATCAATATAGGTGCGGTCTCGACTCACACAAACTGATATGACAAGGAGATGGCCGATCGATATAGGTGCGGCCCCGACTCAAACTGACATGATAATGACCGATTGATATAGGTGCGGTCCGACTCAAACTCAACTGATAGGATGATGACCGATCGATATAGGTGCGATCCCGACTCGAAAACTGACATAATAGGAAGATGGCCGATCGATATAGGTGCGGCCCCGACTCAAACTCAAACTGATAGGATGATGACCGATCGAATGGCCCAAAGCCAAAGGATAACCCAGATAATGATGCAAGCAAACTCGGGAGGGGATATGCCCCAGTATGACAACTCACGAGGATCGACAACTAGGTCGAAAGATAATGAAGCCTGTGAAAGGTCCGATGATCCTAGGGAAGGAGGGTATGCCCCAGTATGACAACTCGAAGAGGTCAACAACTAGATCAAAGGTGAGTGAAACCTGTGGAAGGCCCGATGCTCTCGGAGAAAGGGGTATGCCCCAGTATGACCACTCGGAAGGGTCAACAACTAGATCAAATGTGAGTGAAGCCTGTGGAAGGTCTGATGATCCAGGGAAGGAGGGCATGCCCCAGTATGTGACAGTGAACAGACTGAGATATATAATATCTCAAAACTACTGTACTCTGAAATATGCTCATCCATCATGTAATGAAAATGTCCAACCTCAGATAGGTAATGCCAAACAAGACCATGTATCGTGACACCATGCTGACAAAACAAAATGACTGACGAATAAAAACAATGATGACCAGTGCTCAAAATGTGAAAAACAAACAAATCAATACTCAACATGCCAACTGTCAAAGTGAAAACATCGTCACTAATAAATCAACAATCTGTCAAGCCCTGCCATCATGGAAAATGTTGAACCTAAAGTCCAAAAGATACATGAAAGCACAACCAAGGTGATCGAGGACTGATCTACATCTCCTCCTAATCGAGAAAGGGGTGAGGTCATGTGTCACGGTGGGATGGTAGGATAAAAGAAGGTGATGATCAGGCTCTGGTAAGATAGAAAGCATGAAAGTATCAAGGGTGAAATGTCTGAGTACAAATGAAAGGTATATATCCGAGATCGTCCAAGTACGCCGAGAAGACTAAACCCGAGGTATCAATAGCTCCATAATCCATCAGAAGCAATAATCACAAACAGAAAGTCGAATCTCGATGTCAAAACTTCTAACAAGGTGGCTATGCCCCAGTATGAAATGAAGACAACATGAAATAATCCAATGATCTCTATATCACCCGTCGGATGCTCCAACGTCAAGAATCAGTCTGATCTCCCTCCAAAAGATGGATATGCCCCAGTGTGAGGGATCCAGTAGGGTGACTATGCTCCAATGAAAAAATACTCTCCATCCTGGCTATGCCCCAGTGTAAAGTAGTGTATCTGAGTCAACAAATCAATCAACCTTTACTCCTGGTGCCAAACGGAAACATCTCAACGTAATCCATAGGAATCAGAATCCCCGGGCTCCATGAATGTGAATGTGGTGGCTATGCCCCAGTATAAACCACCTGAAGTGACTATGCTCCAATGAACAATCAAAGTCCATCACTAATGAGAGGGCTACGCCTCAAATAAATCATCATCTCAAAAATCAACCATCAATGAGCAGAGTGTGTCCCAATGCATAACATCGAGTAGAGTGACTGTATCTCCAATAAAAGTGCTCTCTGAAATGGCTATGCCCCAGTGTAGCGTCATCCAACAACTCCTAATCCATCATAATCCCAGTGAAGAAGCGAACTGACTATGCCTCAATGCAAAACATCATCCCGAAAGAAAACGTCATCGATGAGCGGGGTATGCCCCAGTGTAAATAACGTCACCTCTGAAAATCCATCACTGATAAGAGGGGTATGCCCCAGTGTAAATCATCATCTCAACTCCCATCCATCATGCTCCGAGGAACAATCTCCGACTAATCTCGAGTATTGTCCATGTGTGAGCCGTCAAACACAACGTGTGAAGTCATGGCCTCAGGGTGGTCTTCAGACTCGGGACGTAACGTAGGCTAAGGTAATAAGGTGAAAGAAACGAAGGAAACTAGGCTCAAAGATCCCAATGATATAATCCCCATACCCCTCGTGCATGATATGCAATGCGCAGAAAACGTCATGAGTCCCGGACCTAGGGGTCTCCACACGAAAAGTGATGATAAATGAATGGTCGCATCGAAATAAGCAAGAATAAAGTGTGGATGCTGAACCCATGTCAAACATCAAACAGAATGAGAAAAGATGAAGTGGAGTGAAACGGAGGGATAAAATAAAGATGGAAGAAGGCGATGAGATAGAAAAGTGAGTGATGGTCACCCTGCATCAAAACATGGAAAATAGTCACATCCGAAATAGAAGGAATGATGGATAGAGCAAGGATCCAGATATACTAAAGAAAGGTCTCTCGCATCTCTCATAAAAATCGAAGAGGCGACTCATACTCTCACCCAAAATATACATCAAGATGAATCCAGAAAGGAGCTCTCATACGAACTCTCTCTATCATATGAACTCAATGAAGCAACCGGGCACGTCCATACACATGCCCAATGGTGAATGATAAAATGAATAATGCGCTATCATTTTTTTTTTTTTTTTTTTTTTTTTTTTTTTTGCGCATACTCTGATAAATAATGAATGATCTCCCATGAAATACATAGCCAAATGAATAAACTCTCCCATATACTGATGTAACACGAATCCTCACTAACAAGACAACCTCTCAAAAATAGGACCTCTGGACCACTGCCCATAAGGCGAACAGGGAAAGAACGTGACAATCCTCCATGCAATGACGTGTGAGAAACCACCACTCAAGGTGAAACACAGATAATGTCGAGTAAGCAATGATGAAAGAAAAGACAGAGAATGAATATCACAAGTGGTGATATGTGATATCGGAAAATAGTGATGAAATGATGTCCAAGTGGAAAATATCACAATGAAGAGTGAAGAATGAGGCTCGAATATGTATGTCAAGTCTGGAACTCATGACATATCCAAACATAGCATGCAAGCACTACAAGGTCCCCAACCCGGTGTAATAGGTAAACGAGGTGATGAAAGAAAAGGCTATGATGCTCGTGCGAGGCTCAAAGGGCTAGCAACGGGTAACTCTATATGCGAAGGTGATCAAATAAATCGGCTCACGAAATGATGGCCCCCATCCTTTGACCACAACCTCAAACATCGTGCTTTCAAGCCTCACATGGTCAATACTGAAGATTGGCATCCATCCAACAAAGTCATGGCGACTCCTCTGAAATCGTGTGAAAGCTCTCACTAATGCTCTGTGACAATCCTCAATGTCCTCCGACAATCACCTCACTCTATCATCATAATCCAACTCGTCATCGGTCATAAAATCAGTCCCTCTAATCATATCAAAACACTTGAAGTCATATGCAACAACTCAAATCTGAACGCCCCATGGCGATCCCTCTACCTCAGCAATATCATCAAGCAGCCAAACACTCTCTCATCGTGATCCGTCTATCATCGTATAGAGCTCATCTCGGGCCTAATCATCTCGGACACTACCTGGTCAGATCAATGAACTGATGGCAAGGATAGGCAATGGTACTGTAATATACTAAGGTGAATAAGAATGGTAAATGTCGCATAATGGTACAAATGAGTGGTGTCATGTCAGGCTCAAAATGGGTAGGTCATCAAGTCCACAAAGTCAGGGTGTGGATATGGATATGGTGCTGCTCTAATCAGAAGGTGAAATGGGTCATAGTCTCAAACTCCCTAGGTCGATCTCCTGATCCTAGGTCAATAGGCTCAATATCCTCCATGATAGGTCAGGCCAAAGTGATCGTGATGTAAGTGAAAGATGCATCATATCGAAAGCATAACACGCATCAACACAAGATATGTAAAACTCACTCACGAGAAAAATGTCACAATACTCAGATAAAATATCATATCACTAAATGAATCAACGAGTACATCATGTGTGAAATGATAAAGGACTACAAACAAATGGACTCTCAACATGAAACTAAAAACAATGACCCCAAACCGAAAACAGGACTCAACAAAACAAAAACAACTCTGACGAACTGAAAACTGGACTCAACAAAACGGAAACAACTCTGATGACGACCATAATCAGGATGAAAAGGTGCTCTGGAGTGAACTGCTGCAAAGTGATGTATCCATGTCGACTAAATCAAGTCCTCAACCTGGAAGATCCCAGAACACCATATGCCATAGTACCCTCAAATCCAAATCAATCTACTGATGACTAGGAGGAGGAGGAACTGCATGTGTAGAATGCGTAGGCAGGGATTGGTGGTCACACTTGGCCTAGCCAAGTCAACCACCCCTGAATCGATCAAATCCTGTATCGCATGATGGAGTGCTGAACAACGCTCAGTATCGTGCCCCGGAATCTGATGATACAAGCAGTGCTCATGCGAACGGAAATGAGGAGGAATAGGATGGGGCAAAGGCCTCGGCGCCAAAGGAACAATCACTCCAGCGTCCCTGAGCTTTTCAAAAGCTCTAGTCAAAGTCATGCCCAAATGAGTGAACTGTCTCGCAGCCCTCTGTGCATATGGTCTAGGTGGCGGGTGAGTAGCGGCTCTCGGATGTGGTGGTCGCGGCTGCATGCTAGTCTGAGCAATGTAAGGCTCCTGAGCATAATCCAGCTGATACTGATACTGTGGAAGAGGGAAAGGAGCTCTGACTGTAGGTGGCCTATAAAGTGAGTGATGTGTAGGCCTCCGATGCTGATAACTAATAGCGCCAACCTCTCCAGATTGCCAAACGGCCCAATCAGCTTCTTCCCCTTACTGTCAGGGGAAGGAGTAGTATCTGTCCATAATCCTCGAGCAATGGCCTCCTCAACACTGAAAGCTGCCTGAACCAAACTCCTGAGATCCTGAAACGGGATGCCCACAAGACGCCTAGCGAACCTCGGCTGTAGGTTCCGAAGAACCATATCAATCTGATCCTGCTCCTTAGGTCGGTCTACTATACCAGCCACCTTTGCCCTCCAACGAGTGACAAAGGAAGAAATAGACTCCTCTGGCCTCTGTCTAGTGGCCTCCAACTCTCGTCTGGATACATCAATATCGGCACTGAAAGCGAACTGAGTCAGGAACTCACGAGCCACGTCCTCCCAGGTGCGAAGTCTCGAAGGCTCAACTGAAGCAAACCACCTCTGAGCTGCCCCACTAAGTGACATAGGGAAGAGGGCCACCAACTGCGCATCATCTATCCCATGTGCTCTCATGACCGTGCTGTATAGCCTCAAGTGGATCTTGGGACAACCAATCCCACTGTAACGCTCAATGTCTGGCATGCGAAACTTGGCGGGCAAGCTAGCCGCCGGTATGCCATCTCTGTCATCCCAAGTCAAACCCCCGTCCTGCAATCTGATCTGTCTCACCATGGACTCAAGCCTCTCAACCTTGGCCTCCTGCTCGGCCAATCGAGTATCCTCAATAGTAGGAACCATGGGAGGCGGCACTGTGACAGTAGGTGGTGGAATGATCTCATAATGATCTGCCAGATGGAATGGAGTACCAAGTGAAACCCCAGGTGGACGAGTCGGTGCTGTCTGAGATGCATGAGGAATAGTCTCGTCAATGACCATGCCAGCCGGATGAGGATCCTGGCGAGAACTCTCTAACTGATCCAAGCGCCTACTGACTCCGGCCATGAACTCCTGAATGGAAGCAAGTGTGGAAGCTAGCTCGTCCGACATCTCAACTGAACTGTCTGAACTCGGATATGAATCTGCTCTGATCAATCGTCCTTCTACTCTCCTCCAAGAATGTGACTCCAGACTCAAACGACTCTTAAACTGACTCCCTACAATGCAAACAAAATGGATGAAGGACACGAGATAAAACTCTAAAAACGACAATACAACATGCAAGCACATGGTCCTGAGATGGCAATCAGAAATCTGGATGTATGACGAGAACTCTGGAGTCATAAAGGTGTCCACTGTGAGGTGGCTACAAATGTGACTAGAGAATTCCATCAATAATCCAAGATGAAAGAGGTGTGAAAAACACACTATCACGAGATCATACTCCATCTATAACACATATCTTAATCAACCTTCAACTCGAGCTCCATAAGAGAAAAAATAAGGTGATCAAGGCGACTCTCTCGAAAAAAGTGTGAATGTAAAAACATGCCTTTCACCTTTCTGTAATGAACATATGAGCGTCGAGTTGAAAATCGAATCAATAATCAAACGAAGAATGAGGTACCGAGCTCATGATAGGTGTACAGTGTGAAAAGATGATCAATGAACATATCCCAAAGTATTAAGTGAGTGACAACCAAGTGAAAGGACGTGTCGAGCCAAAAAAGAAAAACAAAAGCCCTAAGGAGAAAACATGACAAACTCATCGAGTGAAAAACTCAATCCAAGGTGACAAGACAAAGGTGATCCAACCGATACTCAAACTCATACCAATCTCCGAGCACTCTCAACTGGAGACTAAAAAGAAGGAGTGTCGAATCCGAACTATGACCACAGAGGCTCTGAAGGCCCTCAGATGCACCCACGTGTAGGAAGGGAGTCCTAATCGAAGGATCTATGGCTCAACCTACAAGGTCAAGGTGGCTCTAAATGGGTATGGGTGGACTTTAAAAGATCCCTTGCAGAAGCGATCATACCCTCCGGCGGTACGCAACCCTCTGCACGCCTCCGAAGAGACGGGGCGCTTCCATGCAAGGTGGTCATCACCTCCACACATGCACTACCTCGACATCCCAGGGGGTTCCTATGGTGAAACCTCTCAAAACTCTCAACTCTCGAAGGTCAGCTGATGTGCACAGTGACGGTGTGGGTGCATCCGAAAATCCTATGAAACTAAAAAGAAAACAAACTGGCCACACAAATATCCTAAAATCTAGCTCTGGGCTATACAAGTCTTCAAAGTTCGGACTCCAATCAGCATCAATATGTCGACCACCTCCAGAACGCTCCCAAACATAGATATAGCCCATCGCTAGACCCTACTCCTAATCACTAGCTCGGTCGAAGAGCAAGCAAAGCAATGAGTTTCGTATCAAATACGAGACCTCAGAAAACAAAGTTGACCGAGACTAGGGACTCGGAAATAAGGGGATAAGCGTGTGTCCCACATAGACACGCAACTCATGCAGTCACACGAAAATGAGAGAAGTCATGCAACAAACAGTCATGCAAAACAGGTATATATCATCCAAATCTACACACAAGCTAATCGAGAAGAATAACTGACAAATGATAGCATGCTCCATGATAACCAAGATAATATATAACCGAGAGAATCAATCATGTCAAATCAAATGATATACAATGGTGAACCAATACATGTGAAGCAATCAGAACAAACATGGCAAAATCAGGGTCACTATGCTAAGCAAGGTAAGATGAACAATCAACAACAATCCAGCATGTCAATGTCTCAAACAAATATAGCGATGAAGCACAGAAAAATCACGGCATCGAAAGCCCCAATCAAGATAATCAATCATCAAAATCAGCATGTCAAAGCCCAAATGAATATAATATCCATGCATGTCTCCAATGACATCAAAAACTCTCAATGTGCAATCAAGAGAAATGTATCCACTGATCGACCTATCAAACGCCACGTTTGCTTCATCCTAAGTTCAAGCTTGACCCTCTAAAATATCCCCAGTGGAGTCGCCATTTTGTGGACCCCGCATTTCCGGCTCAATGCGTTTCCCACTCGAATGGCGAGCTCGATTTTTATTCGAAAAAAGATTTTTATTGATTAAGAAAATGACTTGGAGTCGCCACTTATTTTTGTTTTATTTTTAAAGGGTAAACAAAATAAGAAAGAAAAACCCTAAGTGTGACTCCATATTTTGGAAAAGATGGTCTGTGAAAAACCGGATCGGGTTCGGGGGTCAGGTTACTTATCGGGAAGGTACGGTAAAGACCGTAGCACCCCTCTAAGTCCCTAAAGTCGGGTCCCTACTAATAAAATGAAGCAATCATGGTATCTAATAAGGAAAACGATGAATACCCAAAACTATCATGCACATATGAGAATCAAAACACTCAACAAAGAACGATCAAAGTGAGAATGGGGCATACCTTGGCATCAAACGATCAATCCGCTATCAAGAGAGGTGGTTAGTATATTTGTAGACCCCCCACTGGGGCCTCATTCTTCATGCAGCTTGTCTTGCCACGTGGAGGAGATTTGAGAGACCACTTGTCTGCTCATGGATGGCTGCTGGGAATCAGAGTAGTGGAATTGAGGAGTGAGTGAGAGTTTGACACGTGGCATGGAGATATTCTAAAATCCTCAGGCCGTTATGGAGGAGCGTCTGGCAGCTGAGTGAAGGGGTTTGCTTTTTTGGACGTGTTTGTTGAGAGAGGAAGCAGGGAAAACAGGGAGTGACTTGAGGAAGTTAGAAAGGAGAAGAGGGGGGGGGGATATTTTTTTTGAGGGGGACAACAGAGAGGGTGAAACGGAGAGAAACCAGAGGGCTTTAGGGGGAGCTTGGAGAGAAACTTGCTGGAGAGGGAAGCTGTGAGGAGAAAAAGGCAACTAAAAGCTGAAACAAAGGATAGAAAGAAAAAGATCTCAGGTACGTTTTCGAGACCACATTTTGTTTGCCATTGATATCCTGTGGATTGCTGTGACTATGTTGCAACATTTTCGTTTCTTATTTTCTATGATAAACTGGTTTGAGAGTGATCTAATTTCCTTTTTAGCTCTCCTTCGTGTGTTTGAGTCATATCTTGGGATTTTGTTTTTACCATGTATGATCTGTTTTAGTTGTCTTCCTCTGTTTCTGCTATTTGTCTTGGGTGAGCATCTGTTTTTCTCACCTCTGCCCGAAAGAACAAGGAATTTCCAATAATATATTTCAGTAGTAATCCTGGGGACTCTCATGATACAAATATTGTGTGATTGAAAAGCTACATTGATGTCCAATACTTTGATGAAAATGGGCTCGCATGACATTGTTCATCTGCTGGTAGAGCCCATCACTATTTGTACCTAGGTGTTGGAGAAGGCATTGCCTGGTTGATTGGTTAGGCATGAATATTGGAATACACAAATGATAGTTCAGTGGTTGCTCGTGAGGTATTTCTGAATCTAGCTTTATTTCGGGAGGCGAGGATACGTTGCCTGCTCTTTTAGTCTGCTATACCATCTCCTGGCTTGATATTATGGTCGATCCACGTACAACAGTTCTGGTTTTCATTGTCATTGGGCTATTGTGTGTGGGTATTGTGGTCAATCCACCCACCTATGTGCTGAGTTTCACGCCGCTTCACGGGCTATCTCCAGGGAACCAATATATGTCAGCGACCACGTCGGGAAACACAACTTCCAGCGCCTGAAAACCCTCATCTTGCCTGATGGATCACTTCTGAGGAGTTTTAGGAGCATTCAACTGTCAAGGATGAGTTTTCAGTGTAATTGATGGTTTGCTGCCCGAATATTTGGGTCTTGAAGTTATGTGAAATGAATTGTCCAATTGAAGCTTGGAAGGCAATGCTAGAACTGCCATTATCTGCACTTTGAGCCCTGCATGAAGCCATGTTGAGTAAGCTAGAAGCATTCTGTCGTTTGCTAGCTGTACCAAAGAAGTCATTACAAAAGCACAGGTCAATGTGGTCATGTCTGATAAAGCCTTGGCAAAGCATTTGCAGAAATAATTGGCCAGATTAGAGAGTGAATTGAGAAGTCTAGTCCCCGTTTCCTCAACTTGTGATTATATAACGTTACTGAGAGAGAAAGATCTTCGGATTGACAAGACGGAGAAAGAGATAAGTGAGTTGACTAAGCAACGTGACGTTGTTGAATCTCGGGTTGAGGATTTGCTACAAACGATTGGAAGTGATCAGTCTTCAAGACAATGGACTGAATTCGTAATGATCCTAAAGCACAACGATGTCAACGACATGGTTTCTGAGGCTAGTATCATAGGCGGCATCCACCTAGGCTTGATAAAGATTTCTCTTCACTTGGAACTGAACTTGATATTGGAAGAGTTCCATCATCTGGGACGAGTATGGTTGTCCAGAGTTTGCCCATTGGTAATTCATCTTTGATTGGTGGGAAGGGATGAACTTCAGCTTTGGCAGAGGTGCCCATGATGGTTGGATGCAATAGCACGGGATCCTCATCTGTTCAACAGACTATTGTTTTCTGCTCCGGCATCTGGGCTTCCAAATACTACAGCTTCCAGGGCCAAAATCAGCAACCTGGTAGATTTCGGCAAGGGCAGCAGCCTTCCCAGCATTTTGAGGCCCTTGGGTATCCAAATTTCTACCATTCTCAGGCTGGGATCTTGCTGGAACATCAGCAACAAAACCTTAGAGATGGGTCCCTGAGTGGGTCCCAAGTCTCAAGCATGCTCAAGTCATCCAACAGTTGAGTCTATTCTTTTGAATATTTGAATGCATGGCATTTCTGACTGAGCAATGATATATTAATTTGTTGAGATAGACCCATTTCTCATGGACTCGACGTACAATATTGTGTGGATGAATAATGTGAAAGTAAATTGAAAGCTCATTGTGAAATTGGAGCAGAACTAGCTGATGCCCTGCGTGGCACAGCCGGCCAGCTTAGCAGCTTAATCAGTGTCATATCTGAAAATATTGGAATCACAGAAAAACAGGCAGTAGCTGTTGGGCTTTTATCTGATCTCCCAGAGAGGGATTTAAGGATTTAATTGATTCCCTACTGCGGCGATGTGATCTCGATTTGCATAATCAAGCCAGAGGTCCTCAAGATCCTGAAATTCTTGCAGTCATAGAAGAGCTTTTTCGCTGCATTACAGGCTTAGTTAAACAGGAAGATGCTATTGGGATAGGTTCTGGACGTCTTGTATAAGTTGACAAATATTTATCCGATGTCATTGAGGTCAATGCTGACGCCTTGTTGACTCTGAAAGGCAATGTGGTGATTGATAGCATGATGAAGCATGGGTGTGAAACATGACTTGCAACGAGCCAGAGCTGCCATTGAGTATGAGAAGAATGGATATGCAGAGAATTACCAGCATGGTCAGCTGATGGAGAATAACCTGATCTCAATGGCCAGGGAGTTGGAAAAACTTCGTGCAGAGTTTGCTAATGCTGATAAAGGAGCCAGTGCTGCTGCTCCTGGTGGGAATCCAGGTTATAGTGGAAACTATGGCGGCCCTGAAACTGGCTATGCAGCAAATTCTTATCTTACAAACTATGGCATGAATCCGATACTGGCAAGCGCAGAAAGTTTTCCTCAATACGAACCTGGACCTGGTTCCTGGGGTGCATACAATAAACAGCAGCTCTCTTAGTCTTGGTGATGGTTATGTGGCATTGTTTGTTCGGATGCTTGGGCTAGATAATGATCCTCTTGATAGGGAATGGGCAGTAGTAGCATTATGGAAATGTTCACTTGGGAAAAAGACCTAAATATGCCGAGGGGAATCTGCCCCTCAGAGCGTCATGGTGGTGAGGTTCAATGCAACCTTTTCTGGGTTGCAAAAGGCGGAGAAACTACACAATGTGTATGCTGAAAATCAACATGGGAGAGCTGAGTTCCAGCAGATCAATCTCAATAATGGCAAAACAAGCAGCACCTTGGTATAATATTCAGCAGTCCATCTGGTACTGATTGCAACAGAAGTTCTTCAACGCTTCCAGAAATACATAGAAATCTTGTCACAGATAATCAATGGCACACCCTTCACACTGTTTGCTCGGATCTACTAAATTCCCCAGGGATTTGGGACACCCAGTGAGTTGGAATTCAGGTCTTTAAGGTTGGGATGTTAATGCAAGGGAAGGATGGTCGCTATGCTTCAGTTTTCCAGCAACATCAGCAGAGGATTGAGTTATTCATGCGCTCATGCTTGGGAAAAGGGTATTAGGGATATTCAGAAAACTCCGGGAGGTCTTCTTTACAGGCAGGAATGGAGTAACACTCAGTCAATGCTCAAGATACCTTGACTTTAGGATCCCACTCCGGTATGGTTTGCATGGCCTCGTTGAGGCCACGTGTCACCTTCATTTTCTTCCTCTTTGTTTTTTAAAAATAGTTTTTCAAATCCCATTTTTTTTTTTTTAATTTTTCTAAACCCCATTTTTAAATGATTTCCCAAAATCCAACTTCTCAAATAATCTCAACTTCCTCATCTTCCATCTTTAGAGATTTTAGGTTTTAAAAGCCTCATTTTTAATCAAAGGTTGGTGCCATTCTTCCTTTGGGCATGCAATTTTCATTTCCCTTGTTTTAAACTGTTTTAAAATAAGCAAAAATCAAATTTTGTAATTCCTAGTGATGGAATTTACAGATTTGGTTCATGCAAAATAAACGGGCTTTGGTGGGGGCCCTACATACTTGATTGATTGATTAATTGATCGATTGATTGATCGATTAAATTGCCATATATGATTGATTTTATTCTGCTCCATGACATGCTTGAAATTATTCCTAAATTGTGCACTAACCACCTCTCTTGATAGCGGATTGATCGTTTGATGCCAAGGTATGCCCCATTCTCACTTTGATCGTTCTTTGTTGAGTGTTTTGATTCTCATATGTGCATGATAGTTTTGGGTATTCATCGTTTTCCTTATTAGATACCATGATTGCTTCATTTTATTAGTAGGGACCCGACTTTAGGGACTTAGAGGGGTGCTACGGTCTTTACTGTACCTTCCCGATAAGTAACCTGACCCCCGAACCCGATCCGGTTTTTCACAGACCACCTTTTCCAAAATATGGAGTCACACTTAGGGTTTTTCTTTCTTATTTTGTTTACCCTTTAAAAATAAAACAAAAATAAGTGGCGACTCCAAGTCATTTACAAATAATAAACAAAAATCCATTTTTCGAAATAAAAATCGAGCTCGCCATTCGAGTGGGAAACGCATTGAGCCGAAATGCGGGGTCCACAAGATCGCAAACTTAAACGAATCAAGTGCTAACAAATTTTCATAATCTCCAAATCTCAATTTCAAACCATCATTAAAAAAATTTGTAAGTTCAAATCTAAATATCTTCCAAAAACCAAATAATCCAAATGAGCATAAACTTATAAGCTAACAATGTCCAAAAATTAACACCCTAAGCAAAATCCTAATGATGACCATTCCCCAACCTAGCCATCACTCATCACCCGAACTAAGGGTACTTGAAAAATTATCAACAAATAAGAATAAGCTCAAAGCCCAATAAGGAACATTAATGCAGTCCATGGATCAAATATTTCAAGTTCACTTGCAAAATAGGAGATATCATAACCAATTATTTTCATAAACCTTTGAGTCAGTTTTGCCAATACATTCAAAACTTTTAACTGTACACTTTCATATCAAATTCAATCAAAACATTCAAATTATTTATTTACTCTGGTCATCAAACATCACTAGTTAGGTGAGACTTTTCAAATAGGTGGCTAGCCTCAAATTGTTCCTTTAAGGTGGACGAAACTAAACACTACTAGTACTAGTAACCTCTAACCAAACCCCTAGAGGCTGGAGTTCAAATCAATTACATTCCCCACCAAGGAATGTAAAGGTCAACTATTATATCCCGTTGACAAGGGCTAAAAAGTAAAAAGTTAACTATTATATCCCGTTGATAAGGGCCAAACAAACTAGAGTCAAACACTTATTTCAATTATTCAAATTTGCAAAACATAATATCTCCACATTCCTTTATTGTAAACAAAATATAAGGTTCTAACATATTTTTCATGCAAAACATATTTGATCCATGCATAAAACGAATAATAACTCAAAACATTTCCAAATGATGTATATAAAAATTTGTTTCTAAAAAAAAAAAACAACGCCATTAATTTCTCTTACCTCAAAAGAAGTCTTCAAAAACTTTGGAGAAAAATAATCCTGAAAATCTACTCTTCACCTAACAAAATATAAGAGAAATAACCATTACTATTTATCTAAAATTATATGTTTGACAATTCTAAAATTTTAGGTATTCAAATTAATATTTTTAATTATGAAAGATAATTTAATCTATTCTTATTTTAGAAAAATTAATAAATTTCTAATTCATATAAAACTTAATTTTATTTTCAATTTATTTCTTGGGACACAACTTAATTTAATTAAACTACAATTTATTTCACTAATTAAATTTTATGCTACTTATTAACTTAATATTTATCATTAATCTAATTATAATATTATAAATTTAACTAATTTGTACTTCACCTTGTTTATTTATACATAGTTTATTCTACCACTTTCATATTTTCCAAACACAACTACCATAACACTCACACAACTATCATTGTAATATATATAAATATGAACATACCATCCACTCACTCACACACTCCACGTGCATGCCTCTTATTATTATTATTATTAATATTATTATTTTCATCCACACACTCACACACTCCACATGCATGTCTTTTATTATTATTAATATTATTATTTTCCTCATTCTTCTATCTTCTAGTTCCCACACACATGCAACTTTTTTTTTTTTCTCACCATTCTTCCATCTAAGAAATTTTGAATTTCCCTATTTTCATCAATAGAACAACTTATATTCCTAATTTCAATATTTTGACCTTTTTTTTTTAAATAAATTAACCCTAGCCTAAAATCGAAATCTTCCAAAAAATCCTTTTTTTTTTTCATCTAAAAACTTAAGATTTCCCAATTTCCAACAATAAATCAAAATCTTAAATTTTCAATATTTTGACATTAAAATGAATTAAAAATAAATAAACAAACCCTAATCTAGATTTGGATTTTCCAAAAAATATCTAATGTGTTTGATATTAACTAATGAATCCAAAATATTAATCTAGGGATTAGAATTTTACTTATAGAGATTTGTTCTTAAAACTCTGAAATCCGACTCCAACCTTTCATTCTCTGGAATTCTGTGAACAGAAATACTATTAAGAAAAGAATAGGAAGAATATAATTTCTAATTTATACCTATGATATTTATTCAGAAAATTACATTTTTACCTCTCTTTCATTTTATTAAATTAATTAATTAATTATTAATATTTTCCTAAATTACTCCTAAAAAAGGCTTGGGAGTTACAAAATGAGGATGAACCACAAAATCAAGTAGAAGTAGGAAGTCTAGAATTTAGTATAGTTCAAATAAAATTATTTCTTATTTTTACATGTCCCATTAAGAATTAGTGTGATTTTAAGTGGTCAAATAAAAACAATGAAATATTTCTTATTTCTTGTATATGTTATGATAAGTTTGGAGACGGGGATGACATTATGATTGTTCATATTTGCAAACACATCTTATCACCTTCATACATTGCACCATGGTGAACCTCTCATTCTTACCATGTACTTTGTCATCAGGACTTTAATGGTAATAGTTAGATGACATAGTTTGATTGTGCCCTTAGATTAAATTGTAATAATATATATAAATTTACATTGTGTTGAAATACGTTTAGTTACATGTGATATTCGAATGATTTTTTTTTCTAAGTTGTAATTTATAATATACAATGTAATATAGTATAATTAATACATAAAATGTCTAATAATTATGTGTATTACATTATATAATTAATACATATTTGATTTTTTAATTATTATTTAATTAAAAATGAATAGTAGAGGGGGGGAAGCTTAATTCATGTACTTTTTTATTCACATTAGTAATGTTGACATTTTAGGTTTAAACAAAGTTTATTAGTAATAAGTCCAAAAATCACATTTAAATGGTTTAGATTAAGAGAAAATTAAATGAGGTAAAAGAAATGAGAAAACATTCATCTTTAACTACTACAACCTTTTAATTAATAAATACTTTATTTAAATCACATTATTTTTTAATTATGCATATCTTTTATTACTAGTGAATTGTCACGTGCATTATTGCACATGAAGTACACATAAGTGACAAATATTAATATATAGAGTTTGAGTTTAAATATTTGATGAATCTTAGTATATAGAGTTTGAATTTAAATATTTGATCATATGTTAATGTCTCTCTTACTTTAAATTTATTATATTTTTCATATTAGAATTTATTAATGTGTAGAAAATTACTTTGAAGTTAAATCAGTTATTTCTTTAAAATAAGGTGAATTTAAAAATAACAAAATGAATTATTTTATCCTAGTTCTAAAATCTTGAATAAAATAATTGATAAAGTGAAATCTATAGGATAAGAGGTTTAGATTAGTGAAGAAAGTTTGAAATTCTCATAAATGAAAATATCATTCTTGTGAAACCAAAAGAAAGATATTATTTTGGAAAATCATCTTTAAAGCAAACTTTTAATGCACTACATGTGCTCTAACTTCTAAATAAAATTAAACCTATATTTCTAAATAAAATCAAACTTATATTTCACTTATAATGTAATAGTATAATGGATAATATTACTTATTTAAATAAAATTAAGCCTAGGTTGCACTCGTACTATAATATTAAAACGGATAATATTATTTCTTTTAATTAGTCTATTTTTTAATTTAAAAATGTAATATTATAATAAATAATATTACTTATTTTAAAATAATATTGCTTCTAGAAGGTGAAAATTGAACAAAAATATGCACGTGTAAATGATGTTAATATTACTTGTATAGTCATTTTTAGAATTTTACTTCTAAATAATAAATTTATACTTAAAAGTTGAAGTTTACCTATGCATTTTTTATAGTCATAATGTAGACCCGCATTTGGGGCTTATTCATTTCTTTGTTTCTGCAGGTTATCTTACTAGATGTCACAACCTTGTAAATGCACGTGTCACTTTGTGGATGGTTGCCAAAGAATCAACATTGCTTTTTGAAGGTGCAATGGGAGGTTGACACCTGTAAAGGAGGAGCGTATTACCGTTGTAGAGGGAAGCGTTCTCTGGCAGAAAATGGGGGGTGTTTTTGCTGCCGTTTTGGGATATATTTTTTGGGTGAGGATTCCTTAGCTTGGGGAGCAAGTTAGAAGGAGGCTGGACGAAGGGGAGAGGGGAGTGCATTGGGTATCTATAGAGAGTAGAGAGGAAGAGGATATTCAGTGGTTTTCAGGTTGGTTTGCGAGATATTTTTTTAGAGAGAAAAATAGACGAGAGAGAGAGGATATTCTAGGCAGAGGGAGGTGCTTTGAATGGTGTGTTTTGGCTAGAGATATTTCTAGAGAGATATGAGGTAAAAGAAATGGGAAAACATTCATCTTTAACTACTACAACCTTTTAATTAATAAATACTTTATTTAAATCACATTATTTTTTAATTATGCATATCTTTTATTACTAGTGAATTGTCACGTGCATTATTGCACATGAAGTACACATAAGTGACAAATATTAATATATAGAGTTTGAGTTTAAATATTTGATGAATCTTAGTATATAGAGTTTGAATTTAAATATTTGATCATATGTTAATGTCTCTCTTACTTTAAATTTATTATATTTTTCATATTAGAATTTATTAATGTGTAGAAAATTACTTTGAAGTTAAATCAGTTATTTCTTTAAAATAAGGTGAATTTAAAAATAACAAAATGAACTATTTTATCCTAGTTCTAAAATCTTGAATAAAATAATCGATAAAGTGAAATCTATAGGATAAGAGGTTTAGATTAGTGAAGAAAGTTTGAAATTCTCATAAATGAAAATATCATTCTTGTGAAACCAAAAGAAAGATATTATTTTGGAAAATCATCTTTAAAGCAAACTTTTAATGCACTACATGTGCTCTAACTTCTAAATAAAATTAAACCTATATTTCTAAATAAAATCAAACTTATATTTCACTTATAATGTAATAGTATAATGGATAATATTACTTATTTAAATAAAATTAAGCCTAGGTTGCACTCGTACTATAATATTAAAACGGATAATATTATTTCTTTTAATTAGTCTATTTTTTAATTTAAAAATGTAATATTATAATAAATAATATTACTTATTTTAAAATAATATTGCTTCTAGAAGGTGAAAATTGAACAAAAATATGCATGTGTAAATGATGTTAATATTACATGTATAGTCATTTTTAGAATTTTACTTCTAAATAATAAATTTATACTTAAAAGTTGAAGTTTACCTATGCATTTTTTATAGTCATAATGTAGACCCGCATTTGGGGCTTATTCATTTCTTTGTTTCTGCAGGTTATCTTACTAGATGTCACAACCTTGTAAATGCACGTGTCACTTTGTGGATGGTTGCCAAAGAATCAACATTGCTTTTTGAAGGTGCAATGGGAGGTTGACACCTGTAAAGGAGGAGCGTATTACCGTTGTAGAGGGAAGCGTTCTCTGGCAGAAAATGGGGGGTGCTTTTGCTGCCGTTTTGGGAGACATTTTTTGGGTGAGGATTCCTTAGCTTGGGGAGCAAGTTAGAAGGAGGCTAGACGAAGGGGAGAGGGGAGTGCATTGGGTATCAGTGATGTTTGCGAGATATTTTTTTAAAGAGAAAAATAGACGAGAGAGAGAGAGGATATTCTAGGCAGAGGGAGGTGCTTTGAATGGTGTGTTTTGGCTAGAGATATTTCTAGAGAGATATCCTTTTCTGGTAGGGGGTAGGAGGTGCTTTTTGTGTAGGGGTTGGCAGAGGAGAGATGTGCGTTTTGAGACAGGTTTTTGGGAGATATCTTTTTAGAGAAAGAGAGAGAAGATGTGATATTTTTAAAGAGAGTTTTCTGGAGGGTGTTCTCGAGGCTAAGAAAACAAGAAACCAGAGAGTGACATTTTTCTAGGGGAGGAAGATATTTTGAAGGAGGTTTTCTTCAGCTTGGGGAATGATCTTTTCTTGGGAGGCAAGTCTTGAGCTAGAGGAGAGGGTTTGTGGAACTGGAGGAAAAAACCAGAATGCGAAGTGAGCTTGAGAAGAAATCTTACTGGTGAAGAAAGAGAGGAACAAAGAAAGGTCACACTGTGAACTTCCAGGTAAGGCTATCTTGAGCTTGGTACGTTTTCCATCACTTAATGTCCTGCATCAGTCTCTGTTGATCCATGAAAATTATTTTGTGATTTGCTGTGGAAATCCAGGGCCACAGGGTTGCTTTAGTTGAATGTGATTACCTACATATACCTGCTCTGTTTTGTTCTCTATAATATTCTTAACATTTTATCCCGTAAATGGTTAGATCCCCATTTTGGTTTGATGCTTGATGGTTATATAGAGAATCTCCAGTTCATCCCACCTGTTTTGGACTCATTGATTGACTCCAAGTTGTAGCTTCATTAGGTTTCTATTCTTTTCATTGTTTTTATCTTCCTCCATTTTTGCGTTTTTATTTCAGCATTTGTTGCTCAAGGAGACGCTCCAGTTTCGTAGTAACTGCTTCATCAAGGCTTTGTATGGTTTGAGATTTATGGGAGGGCAAGGACGAGTAAGTTTGTGTTAAAGGAAGCTCACAGGGATGCCAACGAAATAGCAGAACATGGGATGATTGGTTTTGTTACAACATTGTTTCCAAAGGAGAAAAACCGAATGAAATCTGAAAAGTAACAGGGGAATTCAGGCTTAAACGAAGGGGAATGACTCATTACTTAATGGTTGCAATACAGAAATTGGGTAAATGGGTGCTCAGGTAGATGCATATTCCAGCATGGTTGTTTATTTTAGTGGTGACATCTGCAATTTTTAGTTTGAGAAAATCTCTGAGATGCCAGAAACCACACCCCTTTGTTATTCCACTATGTTCAAATAATATAAGCTTTATTCCCCATGCATGCCAGCCTTGTCGCCCTCATTCCTTCCTTCTCATTACACAAATGCTATCACATCACCCATATATGTTGTACTTCAATTCCTATACACCATGAACCATCCCCGATGATGAAATGTGTTATTCCGTTACCTTCTGCCCCTTTATATGTTTGAGATATTTCTCACCCTATTTCCACTCACACTTGGAAATGGCTGCCTTGCGTGTACCAATTTCGAAGCACTAGCTGCTGTAGGAGCTTCTGAAAATCTAGTTGACGCAATAACCGGGTTTACTGCAACGAGAGGAGCACTAGTGCCTTCAGTTGACAAGATCCTATTGGTTGGGTCACCTAGTGTTGTTTGTCAATGTGCATGGTCTCAACTTCCTACACTACAAATTGTTTTGGTTATGGGCTCGGGGCACAATTAAATTTGGTGAAGAAATTGGATTTCCTCTCGTTAATGAGACCCATGACACTTCTGGGTTAGTTGACCTTCTTGGGAACTCCATCATGATGCATATCCGGTGTTATGTCTTCATGGCTGGGAATCATTCCCGGTACTGTACTCTTAGAGATCCATTTCTTCAGGAAGAAATTCAGTAGGGTTATTTCAACATGCATTGCTTAGATTATGACGAATATCTTCCAGAAAAAGTTCAAGATTCCTTCTACGCAACTCTTGAATTAATCTTGTCTCCATCAAGCACTGACATTATTCATCCCTGGCTCATTTCTAGATTGGTTTCTGATTAATCTAAGCATATTTGCTTTCAAATGTACACATGTCGCCTGTCACCTATCAGGTTTTGGGCTCTTGAGAACATGCCTAGTACAAGCGCTTGATTATGTCCCACTTCATGACCCATTTAGTTGGAGAAAGAACAAACCGAGGATTGTGATAGAGTTGCTGCCACTAATGAGGAAAGCCAACCCCAAGGCATGGAGATGATAACTGTCAATTTCGTTCTATCATATCAAGTTTATTGCACTCCTGAGCACCACCAATTCATTAAGTTACAAGTTGTAAATCAGCTTAAGTCTTACCCAGAGATATATGAATGATATGTTCCCATGGCTTATGGTGACTATTTGGAGAAGGTGATGACTATATCAGCAATAATGGGTTTGACCTGAATGAAAATTCAAGGAATGGGACTTGATGCATGCATGCAAGATATGGAATAGTGATTGACTGTAGATTTGTTTGGCGGAATGCTAGGATTTTTGAATCCGATTCACACTTTTAAGTACAATGGTCCATCCACATTCAAAACAACAGTCAGCAGTTGAAACAGTTCCTACACTTTCATGCCCAATATCCCCCATCCATTTCTTTCACTCCCCTTTATTACCCATTTTACAATGTGCATGAAGTCTCATGCACGTGCCCATACCCCTCCCTCCATCCTTATTCATACCCATTATATCCCTTTCTATCGCTACATTCCGCCACTCATTCAACTAATCCACACCCACACCTTCATTACTTCACTCTTCTCATACCCACCATACACCTATGTCTCCACTTCCTCCCTCTAGACTATTCCTGGAGAAGTTCACATACCCAAACAATGAAGACGATGTGCATGGATTTTTTACTAGCTTATGGTTCATGATCTGAATTGTTTATAAGTCCTCTAGTCATGGTTAGCTAAAGAGGATCGTGAAGGGTAACAGTATTGGAACCAGGCACGTTGGAGGACCTATTATGGCAGTCACTCCGTCTCAACAATTGCAGGCTGGCATGTGACAAACATGGATGTTTGGCAGCTGGAGGTGCTAGAGAAGGTGCTCGAATGGCAAGGTTGACAACATACAAGATTTGTTGGGCCTGAGGTTTTGAAGCTCCTTAGGAAGATTATTTTGATGATGCCATCCCCTTGGGATCATTCCATGCTGCTAATCATGGGGTAGTGGTGGTAGCTTCAATTGGAAATGAAGGAAATCAAAGTTTTGCGACAAACTTAACTCATGGATAATTACTGTAGCTGCTAGTCCAACATATAGGGATTCTACATCCAATATTGCATTAGGAGATGGTGCTAATTTCACTGGTAAAAGTCGGAGTTGGTTTGAAATGAATGCCTCCACTAGTATCATCTCTGCTTCCGAAGCCTATGCAGGATACTTCACTCCCCATCATCCTAACTTTCACATCTCTCGTACCTATTGCCATTGTTTTCTCTATACTCTTGGAGTCCTACCAAAGAACACATGAGACCAAAGACGGTGTAAAATCAGCAGCCAAGAATGCACAAGTCATACTAAGATGTATCCGATCCTAAAATTTGGTGGGTTTGGTAAATGAAGGAGGTTGTTGGAACCCACATCAAGATGTAGGAGAAGACGCCTCTTACTTTTGGAAAAATGTAGGCATATGAAGCAGTTGAAGGAGGCTCATGCCCAGGTACTCACTTATGGGCTTGGAACTGGTAGCTTGCCCTCAGCAGGCTCTTGGGTTTTTGCTTACATCCACTACATGGGAGCCTCCCTCATGGCTGGAAATTCTTTCAACAGATTCAACACCCCTCCATCTACATCTGCAACACAATGATCAAAGCTTTCATACTCAAGGGCAAACTGATCAACACCATTTAGATTTACTCCCAGATGCTGGAAAATGGGTTGTACCCTGACAACTACACCCTTCCTTATGTGTTTGATTCATGCCCAGTTGGGTATTTTAATAAAAAATATTTATAAATCCTATGACCTTATACTGGCGTAGCAAAGCTACTATAGTATAGCAGCTCTAGGGTCGAACTCTGGGATGGGTTTTCACTCTACCAGTGATAAACTCAAGAGTAGAAATTAAGTCTGATGATTTCCTTTGTCAAAAACTTAATGTTTAAAAGAAAATAAAATTTGTTTTGAAAGTGGTGTTTGAAACTAAACTAACATAGAACTAGGTAAAAATGGAAGAAAGAAAGTCTCCCGAAGCTAAAGGTTGCTAGGATCAAGTTCAGAATGCAAAGTGGGAAATTCTGGATTTTTCTCCTCATATTGGAGACAACAACATAAAGGATGGTTGTTTCCCGAACCGGTATAGGTTTAACAATGAAGGTTTAATCCATTAAAAGTCAATAGAAATGGTAGCCAAGTTCCATTAATGGCTTTAGACACTATGGGTCTTCACCTTGAGCCACTTTCCAATGGCTCGTACATGATAACTAATGGTCTGATGTGGATCTAGCAATAAGTATCCACAGAGACCTAAAAGCTTATCATGTATTGGCCATTCAAAGTGATTCTAAGGGATTTAAAGCAAAACTTTAGATTTAGAAGCCATTTATGAACTCCAACTACCTGTATTTAATGCACGAGAGTTTTCCACTTTTGCATTTGGACTTTTCACCTAGCTTCCTTCACTCCAAGAAACCAAAAGTTTAGTCTCTCATCCTCTGGGAAAACATCCTCAGAGGTTGTTTGGCTTCCAAGAAAAAGAAAATAGAAAGGAGAAAAGGAAAGCAAAAAAAGCTCTGTATTTCACTAAGTGTAAAACATACAATCGTTCGTCTCCTGGAAAAAGCTCCCTAGAGAGTGTTCTTTAAGTGCTTACTAGAGAGTTTATATAGGAAGGTAATTTACCCTTCCTTGAATACTTCCTAGCTAAGCAATTACATGAGTGGCTGAATACAAGGAGAAAATGGAGATTTGGACACAAAATATCAGAAGAAAAAGAGTTGGCACAAATATCCCAGTTTCGCACGTTTCATGGTGACTTGCGAAAATTTCGCAAGTTGATTTCGCACGTTGAGATCCAAGTTCGCAAGTTGCAAAATCAACTTCCGCATGTTGGGCTTCACCGCGACTGCACAGCTGCCATCCACTTTAAATTTCGCAAGTTGAAGTTCCAATTTCGCAAGGTGCGAAATTGTCCCTCAACTTGATGCAGTTGTCTTCCGAAGGATATATATTCCTCATTTCAGCTCCAAATCGTACACGGTTTGAAGTGTTGGATTCTTGACTTCCTGAGCTTTGAAATGGTATATAGCATGTAGAAAATGGACTTCGGGAAGTGCTCCAAAAGTGCGAATGAAGACTGCAGCTGTTGTCCTCTGTTTTCTTTACTCTGTTTTCCTCTCTCCATTGCTCTTTCCTTGCATACTTTGAACGACTAAGGCAAAGGACTATGAGGCTCCAAAGCTTGGTTTCTTCATGAATTTGAGCTTTCAAAAGCTTTGTCATGAACTATATACAGCTCTCCCTCATTCTTAAATTGCTTTGGTGAGCAAAAAGCTATCAAAAACACCAAAACTTAACACAATTTGATTAGAAACGATTGCAAGGGTCCCTAACATGCCAATTGAGTTAAAAGATAATAATTACTACTCAAGGGTGTTTAAAAGAGCTAATTACAAGCTACAAAATAGCATGTTTTGATTAGTAATCAGTGTTTTAAGGCCTGTGCAGGGCTGTAGAGTTGTCATCTAGGAGAATTGGCTCATGGGCAGAGTATGAAGCTAGGGTTTTGGTTTGATATTTTTTTGGGTAACACTTTGATTGCCAGGTACTCATCATTTGGAAATGTGAGGGCAGCAAGATGCATATTTGATTAAATGCCTTGGCACACTGCTGTGTCATGGATAATCATGATTTCTGGGTATGCAAAGGTGGGTGATGTTGAGACAGCAAGAATGCTTTTTGATGAAGCACCCATGAAAGATAGAGGAATATGGGGTTCAATCATATCTAGGTATGTGCAGAATAATTGTTTTAAGGAGGGTTTTACATATGTTCCGTTTGATGCGGTCCATTGGGTTGGAGCCTGATGAGGCCATTCTTGTGAGCATTCTCTGTGCTTGTGCCCATTTAGGAGCTATGGAAATTGGGGTTTGGGTCTATAGATATTTGGACCAATTGGGTCATCAGCTGCTATTCTTTGTGATGAACTGCACATGGTGAGTCAAGGATTGTTGAGAAGCCACAAATTCAGAAGTTGACTCGGTTTTTTAGACGAGCTCAGAAGGGAATTTTCTTCGCATGGCCATGTTCAGCATGCAAATCTTAGTGGCCACGTGGCACCTCCTTTTACTTCTCTCGTTTCATTATCCTTAGTTTTGAAAATAATTTTCCAAATCCCTTTATTCAAATAACCTTTCAGATTTTAATCTTTTTAGATAATCTCAACTCCACATGTTTCTTCATCAAAAATTCCATTTTTCCAATAAAATTTGCCGCCATTTTCTTCATGGCAAGCCTCATTTTCACATCTTCCATGATTTTTAAATTGTTTTAAAATAAGCAAGAATCAAATTTTGTAATTCCTAGTGATGGAATTTACATATTTGGTTCATGCAAAATAAATGGGTTTTGGTGGGGGCCTTACATTATTGGATGTTTCCTTTTAAAATCCGTTTGATTGAATTGTGACATATGATGATTTAGTACTCAATTTACTGGCATGTGAGCTATGTTTTGTGTCCATCATTTGTGAACTAACCTCATTTCTTGATAGCGCATTATGGATCATTGCCCAGGTATGCCTCCACTTCCACTCTGGTCATTCTCTATGCATATTCTGATACTCATATGTGCATGATTGATTTGAGTATTCATTGATTTTCTCATTGATTGTCATGTCAACTTCATTTTATTAGTAGAGACCCGACTTTAGGGACTTAGAGGGGTGCTATGGTCTTTACCGTACCTTTCCGATAAGTAACTTGACCCCTAAGCCCGATCCGGTTTTTTACAGACTACCTTTTCCAAAACAAGGAGTCACACTTAGAGTTTTCTTTCTTATTTTATTTACCCTTTAAAAATAAAACAAAAATAAGTGGCGACTCCAAGTCATTTTCTTAATAAATAAAAATCATTTTCTAAATAAAAAATTGAGCTTGCCATTGAGTGGGAAATACATGAGCCGAAATACGAGGTCCACACATAAATTTTTATTGAATTAGTATTTCAACTAAATTGATTAAATTGAAATATATTGGGTAACTCTAGATATTATATTCTTTAATATTTGAAAATTAATTTTAATAATTAGTAATTATTCATGTTATATTCTTTTAAATTATGTCATTCCTAATTGAATAAAAAATTAAAATTAAATGGAGAATTGTGTTTTA
Organism: Vitis riparia; assembly: GCF_004353265.1. NCBI lineage: Eukaryota > Viridiplantae > Streptophyta > Magnoliopsida > Vitales > Vitaceae > Vitis > Vitis riparia. The sequence goes on along the minus strand of NC_048446.1, from coordinate 13,295,167 downwards.
AGGTTAGTTGGACCTGATAATTAGCCTAAAGTTATCATGTTACCCATATTTAAACTCAAAACCCAATGAAAGAATAGAAAATGAGATGAAGGAATTGTCTTTAAAAAATCCCTAAAATACCCTTGTCTATTAAATAAAAAAACTAACTAGCCACCTCACCTTACTCATTCTCTCTTTCACTCTTTTACCTTATCTCACCTATTTATTAGTGAGACCAAGTTGAATGATTTCCCAATCATTTTTCCCCAACAAATTGAACATGAGAGATAAATGGTCAAAAATTACAATTGCCAAATGCATTTTTGAAGTAGATAACTTTTAAATACCTCATCAAATATTATTCTCTTTTTCAAACTTACATAATATATAATAAATATTATTCTTTATTTCAAATTTACATTATTTCGCATATATATTAAACAATTTTTAAACACCTCATAAAATGTTTGTTCTAACTTACAAATTAGATATCATCAAATTTTTTTTCAAACTTATAGAATATATAATAAATATTTTTTAAATACCTTAGCAAATTTTTTTTGTTTCTTACTTACAAAATAATAAATATGTTGTATATTATTTCTCATATATATTAAATAATTTTTAAATACCTAACAAAATATTATTATTCCTTTTTTTTCTAATTTGTAAATTAGACACATGATGTTTATTATTTCTCATATTATTTTGGAAATAATGTAAACACTCACATACACACACACACACACACACACACACACACACACACACACACACAACACACACACACACACACACATATAATAAAAAAGACAATATTTCTAAGACAAATTTATTACCCTTCCAAAAATAGTTTAATTGGCATAATTAAAGTCTTCAAGATAATAAAAAATTTTCCATTCCAAAATTATTTAATTTGCTCCCCACACTAATCCTAAATATTTTAAAATAAAGATTTAAATATTTATAACCATTAAAATAAATATTTTCTTATTAAATAATTTTTTTTTAAGTAATAAGATAAAAATCATGAAATCTTCAAAACTATAATCACAACAAATATTTTTTATTTTAAAAATAATTTCATAATTTAAATTAATGATTTAAAAAATAAAAATATTTCAAAAATAATTTTTGTTTATTTTTAATTCCATTTAAATATGATTTTTTTAATCGCTACTCATAATAGTGAAATTATGTTTATAACGGAAAAAAAGTAAAATATATATATTTCATTTAGTTTACTTATAATGAACAATTCAAATATGATTAATTTTAATTTTATTTTCTATGTGTTAATTTTGGTAAGGGAGGTGTTAATGGCATAGTTTGGTAAAAAAAAAAAATACACTATCGTCCTAATGTTAAGTTTAAGTTGTTTAAAAATCGTATAAAACCTATTAGGTGTCTTGTATGCCCTTATCACTTGACACATTTCTCTTGTACAATTAATATAATACCCTTGTAGAATAGTGCAAACTCCATATCTCTCCTCAGTTTTGTGTCCATGTAGGTGTGTTAACCATGTTTTCAATGGTTTGGTTGAGAATACGGTGGATTACTTAGGGTCAATTTTTTTTCCCCCAAACATCATTATTGGGGAAAGCATTGGAATTTCCATGTAGGAGTTAAATAAAGTGCATGACATGAGTTTATAATCCTTGAGTGACAAGGAAAATAAAGGAGTGGTTCGATTGAAATCTTTCACAAAGGGTAGTTTTGTACACTTAGTATATTTTCCTTGTACAATTAATGTAATACCCTTGTATAGTGGCACAAATTTTATATCCTTCCTAAATTATATATCCATGTAGGTGTGTTAACCATGTTTCCAATGGTTTGAGAAAATGTTGGATGACTTAAAGGTCAATTTTTTTTCTCTAACATCATTACTAGGGAAAGTATTGGAATTTCCATGTGAGAGTTAAATAAAATGTATGACATGGGTGTACAATCCATGGGTGATAAGGAAAACAAATGAGTGGTTCAAAATCGATTGAAATCTTTCACAAATGGCAACCTTGTACACCCCTTGTACAATTAGTAAATACTATTATATGGTGGTGCAAATTTCATATCCCTGTAATAAATGTGTGCATATAGGTGTATTAAATATGATTCTAGTAGTTTGGTTGAGAAAATGGTGGAAAACTTAAATTCGACTTTTTTTGTGAATATATTATATTTTTGTCAAAAATACACAATTGATCAATTCCTTTGTTTAATTATGAATATATTATATTTTTATTTTATTATTAAAATAACTAATAGAAAAAAAAAAGAATAATCAATAAATAAAATTTAAGTCTTTTTATTATTTTCATATAAAAAAAAGTTGTACTAAACAAGGTTTTCAATTTTCATTTTTAAAAATAGTTTTCATTTTTTTTAGTAACGTGTGTGTATATATATATATATATATATATATATATATATATTTAAAAAAGACAATATAGAAAATAAAAATTATTTTTAAAAATAAAAACTAGAAAAATATTTTTAAACCAAACTCAAACATAATTTATACAATTTTTAAGTATTTGTTTTCATTTAAAATGAGTAAATATATCATTCAACCCTTTTATATAAGAAAAATTCAATCTCTACTATACTATGTATTGATATAATCCACTTCTAAAATTAATTCATACAAAAACATTTTAATTAAATATTTAAAGTAAAAACTCTCAATTCATCCTCTTTCTTTCTTTTTCTTTTTCTTATTTTGATAAATTTTCAATTAATTCAAATCATTAAAAAAATCCTTAGTAAACAAATTTGCAACATTTCATATAACTTATTACTAAAATTCATCTTCAAAAAGTTATTAAAATAAGGAAGGAAGAAGATTAAAAACAAATTAAACTTTTTATTTTATAATAGTAAAAAAAAAATTAAAATACTTTTTAGTATAAAAAGAAAGAAAATAGTGAATATATTTATTTTAAATAGTGTTTTAATCATTAAATTATTTACTTCTAAAATGTAAAAGATAATTTTTATTTATTTAAATTATTTTTTTTTTAGAAAGCATTTTCCAAAATAATTTTTGAATCATTAATATAATTTTTTTTATTTATAATTTTAAAATAGAAAATAATGTTGATTTTTCAATTATTTATAAAAGAGTTTTTATTATTATATAAGCACAGAACTTTTGTGAATTATATATATATATATATATATATATATAATTTAAGATAAGTTATTTCCTTTAGACATTTTATAAATAATTTAAACTAACGAAATTAATATATAAAATGATATAATATACCAATAATTTAGTTAAAAATGCAATAATAATCATAATATTTATAATAGATATATCAAATATATTATCCAATAATATTTCATTCTATTAATAGATAACTTGAAATTTATTCGGGTAATATTGCATATTTAAAATATCAATATTTTAATGCTTGAAAATTAATTTTAATTATTTGGTTGTGTTTGGTTTGAAAAATAGTTTTTAATTTTCATTTTGTGTTTTCTTTCCTTTTTCTAAAAATATGTTTGATTTTTTAAAAATAAATAAATAAATTTTTAAGATTTTGGTTTTAAGCTTTCGTTAATGTAAAAACTTACAAAAGAAAAAAAAGAGTAAAATTGTATATAATTTATATATAATGTTATGAGATCTTTTATCATAATGGATAATATTATTTCTTTTATAATATATAGAATGTGATATTATGTAATAATAATAATAATATATGTTATATTGTTATATATTATTATATTATATAATATATTTCATATCAATCAATATTATATTGCATTTATCTATTATTTACTAACTTTTTATTTTATTTTTTATTTAAAAACATTTTAATAAAATAGTCTAATATATTTATAATTAATCAACTAAATTATTTTATTATAAAAATATATTCATTTGTAATAATCTAGTTTAACAAATAAATATTTATTTATAAGGTATATAATATTTACTTTCAAATATATATAAAATAATGTTTTATGTATATTAATATCTTTTTCATATTAATAATATTTCTATTTCTTATATTGTGAATTTTTCTATATGATTTTATTAACTTATTGGTTTATATCATTCTTAATTCTTAAGAAAAAAGTAGTTTATTTAAAAGTTATTTAAAGCTAGTAATTCTTATATATTTTAAAGTTAATTAAAATAATATATGACTATATAAACTAACATAAATAACTCTCAACACAATTATTTTTATAATTTTTTAAAAAATATTGCTCTTATTAATATTAATTTAATTTTTGTTGTATTCTCATTTATCACCTAATCTATGTCTTTTATCTTTTATTTACTTTCAATCATTTATTCATAATATTTACAATTATAAGTAAAATGTGGAAATATATAAAAGAAGAGAAGTAAGAGAAAGAGTGGATGTATAAAAGAAGAGAAGTAAGTAAATAAAACAAATGTCATTTTTTTCCATAGAAAGAAAAGAAAAGAATGAAAGAATATTAAAATAAAAGTTAAAACGATATGTGCATCAAAATTCAACTAACACTTTATAATTTGCATCACAATACTTTGGATAGAGTCTTGAAGTGGTTTTAATATAATGTGTTGGTGGTTTTAATAATATCTCTAATTTATTCTCATTAATAAATATATAAAAGAAAATTCCAATTTCATGTATCAAGCATATAATAAATACCCATTCATGATATTATGGTGCAATTAAAGATAATATAAATGATAAATTTATTAGCATTATTAAGGATAAAATGATAAGTTATAATTTATTAATAATATAGTATTTACTATTTTCATAAAGTCCTTGTCCTTTTTCTTAGTATTTGGGTAGTTATAAAAACATCAAAATATAAAGATGTTGTAGACCCCAAAATTTGTCCAAATTTTTATTTATTTATTTTATTATTATTATTATTTTACTTTTGTTCACCTATTTATTTATTTTTTTCCATTTTCATTTTCCTCCATTTTCCTTCCCCAACTACTCCACCCACTCCCTCACTCTCTCTCATACCCATACCCCCTCCATACCTCCCACATCCAACAACCACACCTTCTCCATTTTCCTTTCTTCATTTTTTTTTTCTTTTTGGTTTCCCCATTTTTTCTTCCCCTCTTCCTCCTTTACTCTACCCACACTTTTAGACTTACTAATTAATACTCAAATAAAAAATTAGTGCCCCCAAAGTTGGGGATACAAAAATTTTAATGTTGAATTCTTGGTTGATTTTGTGCAAAATGAGAATGTGGAAACCTGTTATAAAGAAGTATACATCATGTAATAAACTTTGTAACCATTAATTAACAAAATATGATCTGTTTCGCAAAGAAAACTTGTACCACATTACTTTGTATACACCAAAACCCTATGGTTCACTAAGGGTAGCCCATACTACAAGTGTACAAAACAAATATAGATTACATCATTCCTTCAAAATGATTTAGTCTTCGTATGATACAAAGGAAAAAGCCTCAAAACACTTTCAATGCGAACAAAACAACATCCTATCAACACAAAAGCAATGCTCAAGCATTAACTCTAGCTGATGCCTTTTGACCTGCATTTAAATGTGGAAGGGACAGAGTGGGTTTACAACCCAGTAGGAAAGTTTATAATCATCATATGTGCATTTTTAAAAACTTTGAATTGAACATATAATAGCATGCATGATAAACATTTTATAACCATTAACAAATATGCAATAATGTCAAACACATATGCATGTTGTTGATGGTTTCATTTATGCGTTTCATCATCCATCATTTCACACCTGATAAACTACAAACCCCCATCAATGTACATATCATACATCAATGCTCAACAAGATACTCAGTCATAATAATGACTATTCTGAGACTATCACCCAAGGGTAAGTCATACCCTGTGTCTGATAGGATTCATACTTAAAGGTAAGACCAACCCCGTGTCTTTTAGGACTACAACCCAAGGGTAGGACCAATTTCATGTCTTTAGGGACTAAAATCTAGGGGCAGGACCAACCCTATACACCCACATCGAAGTGTCTTCCTCAAGGGCTTTAAGGACTTTAAGGACTTTCACCCAAGGACCCATGGTCCCACATAAACAATATATCAAAGGGTAGTGTCTATAACTTCACATAAACATTTCCCACATATCAATTGATTTTCTGGATATTATCTGTCATTATTTTATATCGTTCTTGCAATGCAACCATGCCATAAACCATTTCCTAAATATTGAACCCATGAATCCTCATACCATTACATATTCAAATATCTTTGCAATATTTCAATACAATAAATTGAGACATAGTGACACATTAAAACACTTCATGAAATCATAGTAATGACATGAAATTTCAATAAATGTTTCAAGAAATGAAACCAAGATACACCATGGAATGACATAAAATTCCCTACCTAACACCAACTTCCCATTTGTAGTTCTTCTATGTAGGCTATCTTTACTATTACAAGGAACTGAAATGAAACAACATAATTTAGGTTTTCTAACCATGAAAGTTATACAATTAAAGCTTATAACATTTTTCTTCTTACTAATTTTAACAATTTACTATTGCAAACTTTAATTCTTATATTCTCTAATCTACATGCCCACAAGTTTTCAAATCAAATTTAAAGTGAGTTAAACCATTTTTACAATGCATATTAGTATTCCTCAATTAATTACCAAACACTAATTGTTTTGATTTTCCTCAAACCCAATCTATTAGCAAGTCCCAAGTGTCCAAATAAACCTAATTAATCACATGTTTTACTAATTTATTTTTCAATCAATGTTGATTCTTCTATCAAAAAATACTTAAGTTAAAACGCTTTAAGCCCTAAATAAACTTTGATTTATAATTAAAACATGTTTATAACTAATTACACTCAACTTTTAAACAAACTTTATCATTTATTCATTTCAAAAGATCATTAGGAACCAAAATCACTAAATTTATATTCTTACCTTAATTCTTCACTTTCTCTTTCTAGATTCTCTCTCTAACCCACGTTGTTGTAGAGACAGGATTACAAATGAAGACTTCCAGCCCTTATAAAGGGGTCCCCAAGCTGCCAAGCATGAGGTCGCAAGCCATAAGGTTGCCACTAACCTCAAATTTCCCAAAATTGTTGTTTAGTCCTTCTAGTTATGCATTTTTATGTCTACAATTGCCCATTAATCCCTTAGGTTTTCATAATTCTAATTAGCCTCTAAGAACCTATTAAGCATGCTTAATTCATTAACTAATTCCACTTAACCTTAATCAAAGTATAATTCATAATTAAATAAGATTAGCATTAAACTAGTTTTAACATCTAATTAAGCACGTTTAAGGTTAAGTACTAAGATAATCATTATTGCCTATTTAATTCGTTACTACTAGGTATTACATCCCCTCCTCTTTCTTCTTTCATTTTTTTTCTTTTTTTTTTCTTCTTTTTCTTCTTCCCTTTCTCCCTCTTATTATCCCCTTCCACTCATTTATACTCTTACCTTTTTTTTTTTTTTTCTTTCCCTCTCATTCTCTTTTATTTTTCTTTTTTATTTCTTTCTCCTCTCAATTCCATTGCCATCCTTCAACAACTTTCCATCTATGGTGTAAGTTTATTTATGAATTTCTTTATTTTATTTTCTTTTTATTTTTCTTGTTTTGATTTCAATAGTAATTGTGTGTAAGATTTGTGGTTGCTAATTAATATAAAATTTGGACCCATTTGTTATTGGTGAATTTTGTTGGATGATATTTGATATGAGTTTTGCTCATTTGAATTATTTAATTTGGACATGAGATAATATTATGGTATATTTTTGTTGCTTTTGAACTTTATAAATTAAATTGGGTTTGATTTTGGTTGTAGATTTAGGTTTGCATATTAAATTGAAGTTGAATTTTGTGATATTGAATTTAGACCTAGTGAAATTTATTTTAATTTATCAAATTTTAGGTTTGGTTGATTGTGCTTATATTTTGGTTATTAATTTGAAAATTTTGGACTAGGTTTTATAGCATGTGGGATATTTTTGTTGTATTATATTTGCTAATTTGGGTTCATTTTTAATTAGTGAAAGTTATTGGACTAATTTGAATGTTGAATTTGAACTTGAATATTTGTTTTGGACTTTGTACATTTTTGGATATTTACATTTTGGTAATTTTTGTTTTGCATAGTCCCATTCCACTACTTGCATTGGTGTTTTGTTGGCTGAGTATGGATTGGTGACGCATGGAGGATTAAATTTCATGAAGGATAAGGAAGCCTAGGAAGACATTGAACTTGTTGTAGGTTAGTTAGGGTACACATTTTATTTCCCACTTCTATTTGATTATATTTCTATTAGTTTATGTAAATATTCGTTTGTATATATTTATTGAGTGTGAATAAAATTGAATATTGAATAAATAAGAAATTTTGTTTAAATAAGATGAATAATTCAATAAATATGTTTTAATAAAATAATGTTTTTTTTAATAAAAATCTAGAAAATTGTTTTTAATAAAATCCAAAAAAAAAACTGTTGTTCATAAAAGTTCAAAAAAATTGTTTTTAGTAACAATTGTTTTAAAATTTATTTGTTTAATAAAAGTTGTCTAAAAATTGATCTTTAAATAAAATAGCCCAAAAGTTCATTTTTAATAAGATTGTTAAAAAAATTATTTTTAAATAAATTTTCTTTCCTTATTTAAAACGAGATTAAAAGTAATTTTCATAAATAGGGGTCTTAAAGATTTTTAAGAATAAGATGAGAGTTTTTTGCAAAACAAAGTTGGAAAAATCATTTTTATGATAAAATTGAATTGCAAATACTTTTGTAAATAAAGTTTATAAAGAAATTAATTCATTTGTAAATAAAAATCAAATTGAGCTACTTTTGTAAATAAAGTTATAAAAAATCATTATTTTTTAATAAAAGCAAATAAAAATAATTTTTGTTGTCAAATTGAAATTTCGTATTAAACTCTTTTGATTAAATAAGTGCAAATGACTTTCTTGAAAATAAAAATTGAATGCAAATAAAATTAAATCAAATCACTTCTTGGGAATGAATTGAAACCTTTTTGTAAATAAATAAATTGAAATTATTTACTCGAGATTGTTTTTATAAACTCCTTTGAAATTTCTTGAAAAAAGTATTTCTTTTGAATTTTTTTTAAGCTTAATAAATCAATTTGCATAATTCCCTTGTCATTTATTTTGTGCATTCATATAATTTGATTTTATCGTCATTCTTGTATATATTGATTTGGGTCATTAATCTTGGTATTCATGATTAATTAATTGATTATCATAGTTCTCTCAATTTGTTTAGTAGAGACCGTACATATACAGGCTTAGAGGGGTGTTATGGCTCACCACCGTACCTTCCCGATAGGTAACCTAACCCCCAAATCTAGACTCAATTTTTAGCAGACATGTCTTTTCCAAATAAGGAGACACGGAGTTTTCTTTCTTATTTTATTTTCCTTAAAAAAAAATAATAAGTGGCGACTCAAGGTCTTTAATATATATATATCAATTTTTCACCAATAAAAAGTGAGTCTCACAGTCGAATGGGGACACACGAGGAAAATACGGGTCCACAGATGTATTTAATACATAAAATTCATTAAGTGTATTACATAATATAATATTATATTATCATAATCAGTGTAATATCATATTATATTCTCATATAATATAATATAATTTCATTTCTATTATGTACTCATATACCTAATTATAAATATATTTACTATACCAATAATATATTTGACAATATGATATTAATCAATAAATAATATTTATAAATAGATATATCAAATATATTATCCAAATATATTAATTGCTAGTATAATGTAATATAGTATAATAATATCAGATTAATATAAGATTTATTCTTTATTTTTTTAATTATTTTATATTTTTTATAATTAGTTTAGTTTTTATCCTTATAAAGCTTAATGGTATCATTTGGATACATTTTTAATGATTTTTATTAGTTTTGTATGTCTTACTTTAAATTAATATTTTTTAACAAAAAATCACCTCAATTTTTTTACCAATTAAGTGTCACGTGCATTGGGCGAGGTGCACATGAATGATGAATGTTAGTGTGTAGAGTTTGGGTCTAAGTATTTAATGAATGTTAGAGTGCACTTGACAATGTTTCTAAATCAATTATTTCTTTGAAGTAAAATGAATTTAGAAAGAACAAAATGGAGTATTTCATCCTAATTTTAAAATCTTGAATAAAATAATTAAGAAAGGAAAACTAAGGGATAAGAGAGGTTTAGATTACTTAAGAAAGTTTGAAATTCTCTTGAATGGGAAGACTACTTTTGTAATCAAGAAGAAGAATATTGGCGAAACTTACTAAAGTGAGAATATGGACTCAAATAAAACAAAACCCATAAATTTTATTTAAATTCTGCTAATCATAGAAAAGAAGAGTTGGTTTTTTTGCTAATCAAAAAACAAAAATCATAATACTTGAAAGGTTCTAATATCTTTTCTTTTATTTTATTTTCCTCAGTTTTCTAACAACCAAATTAACAAGCATAACCAAAACCTATCACAACCATGCAAGCTTATTTAAAAAAAAAAAACATGACAAACCCAAAATCAAAAGCTATATAAGAGAGACAACAAACCAACTAGATCCTAAAAAGAAGAAAAATATTGGAGAAACATTACTAAGAAAATAAAATAAAGGAATTTTTATTAAGAGAAGGATAAACCATTACATAATAAATCATAAAACACAAAATGGATACAAATCGAAATGTATAGAAATTTAATCATAAGATGTAAAATTGATTAAAGTTTATATAACATAAAATTAATATTGATTGATGGACTTGTGAGTAGATTTCTTGGTGATTAAGGGTATTTTTGGAAGGAAAAAGTTGATAAATATCTTGTACTTTTATAAATAGTATATATATAATGAAAATTTTTAATAAAAATAAAGTTTTATTTAGTATTTACCTTGTTACTAATCTATGTAAAAGAGTTTAATGCACATTGAATTAATTATTTGAAGTACAAAAACTAGGTTATCATGTTGCAACTAAAATATTAATTGTCATCTTTATTTTTTTTAAATAAGAAAACACTTTTTAATTTTTAACTAAAGGTTAAGGTAAAATTCTCAATTTTTAATGGTTATTATTGTAGGTGAGGCTCATGATTGCATAAGTTTGACAAATACATAGACAACTTGAGAAAAATAGCGCCATATGAACAATATATCTCTAAATAGGGGCAAATTAACTCACCTTCAACTTCAAAGCACTTTTTATTCCTTCCAATACCAAAGTCACCGAGTCATAGTTTTTAAAAAATCAAAACCCCATTCTGTTGGGAAATTATTAAAGTGGGCCTACATGTGTTGATTAATTGTAAATTATTAGCTGTCATTTTCATTTCGCCCATGAAAATGATCAAATAATTATTTATTTATTTATTTATTTATTAAGCTTAGACATCTCATTAAGTATGGGTTTTAATGTGTAGAGAACACTTGATTTCATTTTATTTTTATGATGGGCCAAAAATAAAATAAACAGTTTGAGGTCCCCAGTCTAAACAGATTAGAGATTCTACTTATATCTCATCGTTGAGTGAAGTAGGATTTTTCTCTCTAGAGAAAAAAGGTTTAAACATGGAAAACTAAAACCTCATTCCATTGCATTACAATGGATCAAGGTACGCTTTCAATTTATTTTTCTTGATGATTTAACATGATCTTGACTTTGTGTTGAAACACATGATCTTGATTTTGAGTTATAACATAATCTTGTTGTAATTGGACTATTTTTATGAGATCTTGAATAGGTTATAACTTGAGATCTTATGTTTAGGTATTTCTATAAGTAGTTTGGGTAATCCCTACACGTTCTACTTATAATACAAGGGAATCATGTATCTAGGTAGAAGCATTCTCCCTAAGCCTTGAGTTTCTCATAATCATCATTGTGACACCTATTCTTTCTTTTTTTTTAAAAGACGTAACTATGATCTTTTCAGGTTTAAAAGACATTGTTGAAATTATAAAACAAACTCAACCAACAAAGGATGACAACACTTAAACTCACATTTGCGAAAATCCCGATAGCATCACTCCTTAGCAAATGGGAGAACCCAATCAATATGCATTTAGCATCCTATGTTTTATTAAATTTTATAAAATTACAATATATATATATATATATATATATATATATATATATATATATATATATATATATATATTTCAATCCTTTTCTAATTTAATTTTTTTAAAAACCTAAATTTAAAATTTTTTTATTTAAATAAAAATGATTGTATATAATTAATGGGTTAATTTTATTCACTTCCCCTGAGGTTTTGGTTAAATACATTTAATCCCCATAGGTTTGAAATTTTATCATACACTTCCTTTATTTTAAGTGACAATGGAAGTAAGTGAAAATAAAAATGAAAAGGATATGGGAGATATTTGATGAAATTTCAAACTTTATATGATCTGAATGTGTTTAGCCGAAACCTCAAGGGAGGTGAATTAAATTAACTTTATAATTAATTTATACAATTCATTTCTTATATTATTAAAACAAATTTATGTTTTTTTTTTTTGTTAAAATCTAACAATAGTATAATTTATGTAATTTCTTTTATTTTAAAATTTTAAAATATTTAATAGGAAATAATTGTAATATAATGAAATTGGCAATTTTAGCATTGTATGTCATTTTTTAATAAATCAATTTTTTTAAAAAATTATTTCATGCTTCTCAATTGTATCATTCTTTTATTATGTGGTGCATTCCCATTCTACCACATGTTTGTATTAGAATTATTAAAACTTCTTCCTATTTACATAAAAATGACAATATATTAAAGAAAATAATTTGAATGAAATTAAGGAGCAAAATTTTAAAGATTAAAATTTTACTTCTCTCCCCACTATTCATTTTTCCCTTTTCCCCAAGATCTCACTTTCTCAAACCCTACCTAAATACCCAAAATTTCTCCCATCACCACACACCCCTTTTTTCCTACCCAAGCTTCCTTTATGGTTGGCCTTTTATCTCCAATCAATTTTAGACATCTTTCAGCAAACCCAGAAATAACAAGAATCATTTATATCTAATATTCATTAAAGACTACGGTGACGTTTTTTTTTTTTTGGTTTAATTCTAAATAATGCTTAATAGTATTAAGTATTAAGTTGTTTGTTTTTTTATATATTAAAACCCAATATCTTAATATTTTAATGTATTAAAAAAATAATTTAATGTATTTCTAAAAAGTTCAAAATAATAAAATTGTTAGAATAAATAATTTATCATTATCATCCTTACAAAAAATAATTAATATATTTATTTTTTATAAAATTAAAATAAAATATTTAAATTTAATAATCTGAAAAATAATGGATTGATAAAACCAAAATCAAATTAAAGAAAAAACATAACAATTCAAGTACATATTTTCAAATATCCAAAGACATCACATTTTATGCTAATATCTAAACGTTGCATTTCTTACAATGGTAAAAAGCTATAAATGACAAGTTAATTAAATACTTGAAAGAGTTCATTTGCGATTTGGTCTCAAAATTGTTGCCTGAATTCTTGATCAGATGCTGCAAAAAAACTACTTGTAGTTGAGTTTTGATTTGCATTGTCACTTTCCAATTCCATTTCATTGTCATATTCAGAAAATAATCTATCTGCAACTGAGATTTGTCGAAGAAGATTGTGAATGGAGAAGCATGCCATGACAATTTTTGTTTAAGTAGTAAACAAATAAGGTGTCATTCTCTTCAATATTGGGAAACGCACCTTAACAACACCAAAAGCACATTCAATGACATTTCTTAGCCTTGCATGGCATTGGTTGAATATCTCCTATTTTCCTATAGCTTTACCACCACTATGAAAATCACTCAACCAATAGCGTACATTACGATATGGTGCCATAAAACCTTAAGTGTGTGTGTATGTTGCATCTACTAAATAATATTTTTCAGAAAAATAAAAGGATTGAATTGATTATTATAATGAATAAATACAATACATATTAAATAAAATAAAAATAAAATATTTACCTGATGGGGGCATTGGAAAATTATGTTGCGGGTTACGGATAGTTTCTGTCAAGACTCTTGAATCATGAGTTGTTCCTTCCCATCCAACAACAACAAACCTAAATATCATGTCAAAATCACAAACTGTCATAACATTCTGAAAACATTCTCCTCTCCCACGACCTCGATAAGGTACTTGTTGATTAGTAGGAATGCATACATGGATAAGAGTTTCATCAATTGCACCAACAGCATCCTACATGGAAATAATTCTTTAAAATGTAAATAATTATTTTTATATGAGAATAATACAAATATGATATGAATAATTAGAAATAAAAAATAATATACCTTAAAAGTTTGTCTTAATCGACGATTGGAGATACCATTTGAACTATCATTGAATGATGGAGTAATCATCTATTTTGAGAAATTCACCATGGCCACTCATGGAAGTATTTGTGAATTGTTTAACTTGAGTGTTGTAATCTATTCTTAATCAATCGATTCTGAAGATTATGACTAATAGTCATAAGAAACATGGCCATCTTCTTTTCAACATTCAAATGTTTATTGTCAACAAGCCATTTTTTTCTCGAAACATGTGACAGAGAAATAAATCCATGTTTTTCCATCCGCATTAGTTCATAACATGGGCTAGATGAACCATTTAAAAGCTCTTGAATGAAAAGTGAACCTGTAAATGATGATGTAGAGACTCGTTCCTTAATGGATGAGTCACTTAATAATTGGAGCAACAACACAACCAATCTTTTTTTAAAAAAACTCTTGTCACTTATAACTTTGTATCTTCATCTTCACTTGATGATGATGAACTTGAACTATTTGAGTGATGTGAATGATTCTCCATAAGAATATCTATTATAAAAAAACAGTAGTTATGAAATAAAAGCATAACAATATAATCAAATAGTTATAACAATGTATGAGTAACAAATATCCAAAACAAATATCCATAAAATGTAGAGAGAAAGTCTTATAATTGGAAAAGTTTAAATGTATCAAATATCCAAAACAAACAAATCAAATGTACCAAATTACAATCGTCATACAAGCCATATACCATATGCATTCCACAAATCTAAAACAAATATTTAAAATTTATTTTCGCAAGCTTTGAATCCATCTCATTCGCTCTTTTTCGCTTTCTATCTCCACCCACACCTCTCTATACTCTTTCTTTTTGCAAAACACATTAATTGCTACATAGTATAATGGATCTTCATAAGTCAAGAGCCTCTTCAAAATCTTCATGCATTCTTTGATTGAAGGTCCAAAATTCTCCAACACATTCATTATTCTATTAATTTCTTCTTGAGTTTGCTTTTTCTTTCTTTTCTTTTGTTTTTTCTTAGAACCTTTTGTTTCATCATTAGTATTTCTTTCCAAATTCTCATCTTCTTCTAAATTAATTGAAGTTTTGCTAGGCATAGATGTAGGATGTGTTGATGATTCCTCAACCCTAGAAGCTATCACTCCTCCTGAACTCCAATTTTTAGACCTAGTAACTAACACTCCTCCAAACAATACTTCTAATTCTTCCACATTTGCTAATGGTTTGAAACTGAATTGTTTAGCTTATGAATATTTTTATTTTACAAGATAAACAACAAATTAGTCATGCATACATATATTAGACAATTATTTTTAAAATTCACTCAGAGCCATAAGAAAACTATTTGTAGATTTCTTCCCATTTTTCAGCTAGCCAATCAAAAGTTTTGGTTACAGAGTTATAACCATGTCCTGTCATAGTCATCATTTTACTTCAAATGAGATATTGTCTTTTCATGTAATCCCACCCATTCTTAAGTTGTTTTGAAGTATAGCGTTTTCCAAGTAACTTCTCCAATTCTTCAGCAATTCGAGGCCAAACACTAGACTTTAAACCTCCACTTAATCTAAAGTCTTTGTTTGTCTCTTGAAGACAAAGATTGAGGATGGCAACGGGGCGGGTATGGGACGGGCCACCCCTACCCCATTTTCGTCCCGGTTATATATTTTTTTTCCCATTCCCGTCCCAAACCCGGGGCGGGGCGAGTTGGTCTCCCCCATGCCCGTTTACAAAAGAGCCGATAATCTCATCCCTGTCCCAAATGTATTTTCAGGAATTATACTTTTACAGAACATGGGTCTCTGAAATTTCAATAAACGTTATCTGGGTTATCATAAACACATTTAATCAAGCATTTGTTGTGCAACAAAACTGCAAACTGCTTATACGAGAACAAAATGCACAAATCTACAAATAAACAACCCAAAAAATCTCAAATCCATCAACCAAAACCAGAAAATATGAAAAACAAGACATTTCTAACAAAGCCTCAAAACTTAGGGTTTTCTTACCTGGAAATGAGAAATCCAAATAAATCCTAATAATTTGTTGTCTACGAATTTGGTATTTTGGTTATCAGAGCAAAAATTGTGCTTTTAGGGTGAAACGGGAAGAAGCAATTTAGGAATAAATGAGAAAACAGGAAGAAATGAGAAAACGGGAAGAAATGAGAAAACGAAAGACCTCTTACGAGCAAAAAAAACCCTGAGCAATTTAGGAAGAAATGAGAACGAAAGCCCTCTGAGAGCGAAAGCCCTTTAAGAGCGAAAGCCCTCTGACTCTCTCACGAGCGAAATAACCCTAAAACTTGAGGAAGAAATGATTATATATGGAGGACTTTTTGGGTAATTTGTAATGACATGAGGGTAAATTGGTAATTCACATATAGGACGGGGCGGAAACTGAAAAACCCATCCCTATCCTGAACCCGATTCGGGTTTTTATATATTCCCCAAACCCGTTCTATACCCGAATAGGATATTCCCATACCCGTCCCAATAGGGGCGGGGCGGGTGACCCGAATTACCTAGAAAATTGCCATTCCTAACAAAGATCAATAAGTGCTTTCTTTGGATGGGGTTAGTCCCATTTGCCCTACTAATCTCAACATTTTGACTCATTATTATACAAAAAACCAACCAACATTAATGATTAATTTTCAAATTTTTTTTTTAATGTCTAGTGGCATTTTGCATATATATCTAGCATGTGGATTTGAAAATTAAATTCAAATAGTAGTATTAAATTAGAGACAATAAATATATAGTTTGGATGATGGAAGAATAGAGAACAAATATCAATCCATTCACATGTAACCATTTTATGTAGAGAATGAATTCATCTAGCACAAGAAGCATTAAAACCCAAATTATGCCAACAACACCTAAAAACAATTTATAAAAACTATTCAAAGTCCCTTAAGATGATTTTTTCTAAAGCACCCAAATATGGACATGCACAAAGAGGAAGGTAGGAAATGTGGGAAACATAATTTTTTTTTTCATTTCTAAAATTATTGCATAAAAACCCTCACAAGCATTCAGATGAGTTAATGAGAGTGTTTGACCAAAAAGATTTTTTAAATATCTGATCAAACATGTATGCAAAAGCAATCCTATGTCTAATAAAACAGGTTCTCAAACATAAGAACAAGTTATGAAGGAAAGAAAAGGAATTCTGGATATCTAGCTACTTAATATCAATGACAAAATAGCCTTAACACCATTCAAACATCATTCAAAGCTCCTTGAATGTGCTTTGAATGATGATCAGTAAAAACAATAAACTGAAATGTCAAATAACAGCAAAAGACCCGTCATATATATTAATATAACATGAAACATGTTGAATTGTATACTCAAAAAATAGTAATACCATAATGTTTATTGTGGTCCATGGTCAAAGTTCAAGTTGCCAATGTCGAAGTGTGTAGGCTTCTAGTGCATGCCTACAAATTCACGCAATTTGAATTTTTGGAACCAGTAAAGTGTTACCGCGTTGGCCTTAAAGATTGAAGTTTAATTCTGACCATAAAGATTTAGTTTAATTGTTTTTAATCCCACTGTTGTGAAATGAGAATTGATGCATGCAAGTCCAAGGAAGAAAAACAACATGCAAAGCACATCATTCATGTTTCAACAACACAGAAGCATTCAAGTAATTGGAACAAAAAACAAGTAGGGTGTTTTTTTCTATTTTTTTCAAATGGTGGGGGTTATTTTTTCGTTTTCTTTTTACCTAAGTTTAACATATTTTTTTTTTTTGTAATGCATGAGATTTTATTGTGTATGGTTAAATTAGTCAAAATCAATGTGTTCAATAAATTCAACATTAAGGCATTTCCTGAACTAATATATTTCAAGCTCAAGTAAATCAGGGAACAAGTAAAATGTTGATTAATCATTACAAGTGACAAAAGAATATATTATTTACTTTCAAGTAAAATGTATGCCTCATGATATGGATGTTGTTGGGGAAAATTGGCAGTTGTTTTCTGCGATGGCAAATTTGGGATGCATGGGTCCACCATATCTACTTTCATTGCAAGTGACAAAAAAAGATATTATCTTCTTTAATCATTGCCTAGTTTTTTGGTAATCCTAGAGGTTGAACAATTGGGTTCAAATGGCAGTTTCTGATCTAAAAGTTCCATGTATGCTAGTTTTCAAAGCAAATATCTTCCATGACCAGCCTTTTAGTTGTTAGCATTTCCTATTCACTCACAACTGAATCATTTTTTATGGGAGGATTGAAACTTTATTTCTGTCCATGTGCTCCTGGCTAATGTAGATTGTGAGGTTTTTAAGTTCTTCCTATTGGCTTGGGTGTTAGAGATGGTAGATTGTTTTAAATGAAGCCAATGAATGAAAAATTACAGTCGGCTGCCCTCAATGATCACATAAAACTTCATTACTAACTCTTTGTAGTACAATTGCTTTGTAATTTAGCAATCATAGATAACAAATGGTAGTACCATAAGGGTATCATACAGAGGTAGAGTGATCAGTTTTCCAAGTATAAGCAGTATCTCTTTAGCTAAAGCCATTCATTTGAAATTAATAATATTTCTACTAACATCTTACTATATGAAAAATGGAATTAAGGGTTGTCTCAAACCATTCGCTCCATTCCTAGAAAATATGAATATGTTAATTATCTTTAGAGAGGTCTAAATCATAACCTTGTAGAACTCAAACTCCTAAATTTAAACCTTGCTAACAAGAAATCACCAAAAGATTGAGAAATTCCTATGGAATTTTCATATTGTCCATTTTCCTCTTTTCTTCAAAGGAAAGACTCCACAATGATCCTTCAGGCTTTCCCAAGGCCCAATTGAGGGGCCATGCAAGCCTAAAGGCGCAAATCAGAATTTAGGCAGATCATAAATGGCCTACAAGGGACCACACGGGCATCTACAAAGGCCTAAAGACAATAGAACTCCCTGGAAAACACAGGAAGTTTTCATACAACACCTGGAGCTTTTCCAACTGGCTGATCAACCATCCACTAATTTTTGTTGGGGCTATTACAATAAAAACAAACCATGGCCCAATTCCCTCCAGCCCAAAATATTGAGGGGATGTTATAATGGAGATAAGCCCCAAGAATAAAGAAAATCTTCCCCTACCTTCAACATGATTCTCCCACTAGATAGGGAATTCAAAATTTAAAATCTTCTCTATTAGGTAACCACCATAGACACAAAAACCGGATGTGGCTCAATGCACAAAAAAGATGTGGCTCAATGCACAAAAAGAGATATGTGGCTCAATAGTCAATAACATTTACTTTGAGTACCCTTGCTTTGGAAATGTTAATAGAAATGCATTCACTTACTTTTTTGAAAACTATTTACTCCTTAAGCTGAGGTAGTCTTCCAAACAAAAGAACAATTTGATCTCAATAAGTTCAATAATCAGGTTTCCCTAGTATAACAATTAAAGTTATAGGTTTAAGGCTAACAGAATATATTCTCATGGCACAAAGATCAAGTGAATCATCACTAAGCACCACTCTTGACAACTATACCAACAATATGTAATGCAATCATATTTCTTAAGTGCACAAAAAACAGTCTTAACGCTACGTATGACTATATATAACATGCTAATAACTGCATGGAGATATGGAGAACCAGCTCATTTAACTTTATTGTCATTATATACAGTAAATTCACTACCTTGGATAACCATCTGTACACCCTGTACAATTTTCTCTATGTGACTTTTGATTCATTTAATACAAGCTAAATTTTAGACACAACTAACTAGATTATTATGTATATAAATGCATTTTACACAAGATTACGATCTTTAAACGCCTTCCACAACCGTCATGAATACTTCAATTATATTAAAAACTCTCTGAAGAAGGTGTACCAAAACCAGTTCATGATATTTCTCCCACTACCACTAAGGAATACATATACATTGTGAGTTTACACTGTTGACAACACTAGAAGCACACAATTTGTCTGTACTCAAATTCAACAAGGCACAGATAGTTGAGCTTATTTCACATCATATAAATTATAGGATTATGAAAAATAGCATGTGGTCCTAAAAGCCCACTTAACATCGTATAAATTTTAAGATGGCGAAAAAAGTAGTAGGTTGACCTTTCCTTATTCAATTTTAAATCAAAAGCACACATAGAAAAGAAATGGATGATACAAGAAAAAAAACAAAACAAAACCAAATGATTATTTTACAAACCAAAAAAGAGAATTAAATCAACACTATCATTTTCCTTGAGCATGATAGAACCAAATCACACAAATGCATCCACAAAACCCATGAGCATTTCTACAATATTCGGCGAACTTGTAAACCCATCAAACCTACTCCCACAAAATCAAAATTCCCCACAAAACCCCAAAATAAACCATTGGAATGAGAATCATAAAGAATCATACCAGAGAAGATATTAATAAACCATTTCCAAACAGAAAACAACCATTCTACCTATGGTTTAACCCCATTGTTGAGAAAGAGAAAGAACAAAAGCTGAAACCTAAATAGAGAGAGAAAATAAGGAAGAAATTACCTTGAGAAAGCTTGGTGATGGTCGTGGAACCAATGAGCTACACAAGGATGAGGTGAGGGTTGGGGATCGCCGGTTGCAATTGAGACTAGAGAGCTACAAGGGATGGGCTAGGGTTGGGCATCGAGTGTCGGGTTGCAATCGTGATTTGGGGGGGTTTAAAAAGCTCTTTTTTTCTATTTAGCCAAAAAAATTTTAAATTCATTAATAAGTCATTAAAACTAGAAAAATAAACAACCTAAATTCTGAAAGTGAATTGTTTTCAGCAAAAAGCCAAAAAAACAAGCACCACCTTACTATATGGAAAATGGAATTAAGGATTGTCTCAAACTATTCACTCCATTCCCAAAAAATCTGAATATGTTAATCATCTTTGGAGTGGTCTAATTCATTACCCTGTAGAACTCAAACTCCCAAATTTAAACCTTACTGACAAGAAATCACCAAAAGATTGAGAAGTTCCTATGGTATTTTCATCCTGTCCATTTTCCTCTTTCCTTCAAAGGAAAGACTCCACGCTGATCCTTCAGGCTTTCCTAAGGCCCAATTGAGGGGGCATGCATGTCAAAAGGTGCAAATCAGAATTTAGGCAAATCCTAAATGGGCTGCAAGGGACCACACAGGCATCTGTAGAGGCCTAAAGACAATGGAACTCCTTGGACAACACAAAAGGTTTTCATACAACACCTGGAGCTTTGCCAACTAGTTGATCAACCATCCACTAATTTTTGTTAGGGCTATTACAATAAAAACAAACCCTGGCCCAATTCCCTCCAGCCCAAAATATTGAGCGGGTGCTATAATGGAGAGAAGCCCTAAGAATAAAGAAAATCTTCCCCCACTTTCAACATGATTCTTTCACCAAATATGGAATTCAAAATTTAAAATCTTTTCTATTAGGTAACCATCATAGACACAAAAACAGGATATAAATCAATGCACAAAAAAGAAATCTGGCTCAATGCATAAAAAAAGAGATGTGGCTCAATAGTCAATAACATGTACTCTGAGTACCATTGCTTTGGAAATGTTAATAGAAATGCATTCACTTACTTTTTTGAAAACTCTTTACTCCTTAAGATGAGGTAGTCTTCCAAATAGAAAAACAATTTGATCTCAATAACTTCAATAATCAGGTTTCCCTAGTAAAACAATTAAAGTCGTAGGTTTAAGGCTAACATAATAGATTCTCATGACACAAAGATCAAGTGAATCATCACTAAGCATCACTCTTGACAACTATACCAACAATATGTAATGCAATCATATTTCTTAAGTGCACAAAAAGCAGTCTTAACGCTACGTATGACTATATTTAACATGTTAATAACTGCATGCAGATATGAAGAACCAACTCATTTAACTTTATCGCCATTATATACAGTAAATTCACAAAATTCACAGCCTTGGATAACCATCTGTACACCCTGTATAATTTCTCTATGTGACTTTTGATTCATTTAATACAAGCTAAATTTTAGACACAACTAACTAGATTATTATGTATATAAATGCATTTTACACGAGATTACGATCTTAAAACGCCTTCCACAACCATCATGAATACTTTAATTATATCAAAAACTTGCTAAAGAAGGTGTACCAAAACCAGTTCATGATATTTCTCCCACTACCACTAAGGAATACATATACATTGTGAGTTTCTTGCATTGTTGACAACACTAGAAGCTCACAATTTGTCACATCTCAAATTCAACAAGACATAGATAGTTAAGCTTATTTCACATCATATAAATTATGGGATTATGAAAAACAGCATGTAGTCCTAAAAGCTCACTTAACATCGTATAAATTTTAAGATGGTGAAAAAAGTAACAAGCTAACCTTTCCTTATTCAATTTTAAATCAAAAGCACACACAGACAAGAAATGGATGATTCAAGAAAAAAACAAAACAAAACCAAATGATTATTTTACAAACCAAAAAAGAGAATTAAATCAACACTATCATTTTCCTTGAGCATGGCAACACCGAATCACACAAATGCATCCACAAAACCCATGAGCATCTCTACAAAATTCAGCGAACTTGTAAATCCATCAAACCCACTCCCATAAAATCAAAATTCCCCACAAAACCCCAAAATAAACCATTTGCATGAGAATCATAAAGAATAGTACCAGAAAAGATATTAATAAACCATTTCCAAACAAAAAACAACCATTCTACCTATGGTTTAACCCCATTGCTGAGAAAGAGTAAGAACAAAAGTTGAAACCTAAATAGAGAGAGAAAATGGGGAAGAAATTACCTTGAGAAAGCTTGGTGATGGTCGTGGAACCAATGAGCTACACAAGGATGAGGTGAGGGTTGGGGATCGCCGGTTGCAATTGAGACTAGAGAGTTCAAGGGATGGGCTAGGGTTGGGCGTCGGGCGTCGAGCGTCGAGATGCAATCGTGATTTGGGGGAGGTTTAAAAAGCTTTCTTTTTCTATTTAGAAAAAACCAAATATTTTGGTTTTTTCTATTTAGCCAAAAAAATTAAAAATTCAGTAATAAATCATTAAAAACTAGAAAACCAAATAACCTAAATTCTAAAAGCAAATTGCTTTCAGTAAAAAGCCAAAAAAACAAACGCCACCTACATTATGATCTATGATTTTGAAAAAACCAATGTTTTTCGTTATTGATGTAATAAGAGAAGCTAAATCTTGTTCATTTCTATCCACACAAATAGCCTTTTCTCCTATTAGAAGCTTAGTAAGAATCACGCCAAATTTGAATTCAAAGTCAGCAATGATAGCCTTTAACAACATAATATTAGATGGAAACCTTAAGGCTATCATTGCTTACTTTGAATTTTGAGTTGTGATTAGCTATTTGTGTGGATAGAAATAATTAAGGTTTAGCTTCTCATTTTACATCAACAATAAAAAACACTGATCTTTTTTAAATCGTGAATAATGTAGTATGTAATGAAAACTAAAACAAACAAACAATTGTAATACAAACATGTGACCCAATAGGAGTGCACACCACAATAGAAGAATGAGGCAATTGAAAAGCATGAAATAATTTGAAAAAATTGATTTACTAAAAGAATGACATGCAATGCCAAAAACTACCAAATTAAAAACATTATACTTATTTCTTATTAAATATTTTGAAATTTACAAAGAAAATAAATTTCATAAATTACACAAATATTCAATTTTAAGAAAAAAAGAAAATCATAATTTGTTTTTAAATAAAAGAAATTAATTGTAGAAATTAATTATATCTAGTCCTTTTAATTTAAATAAACAAGAAGTTTCAAAATTGAGTTATCAAAAAATTAAATTAGAAAATGATTGAAATATATATAAAACATTATTTTAATAAAAGAATAAAATTCTATTGCAAATAAAAAACATTGATTTCATAAAATTTATTTTTCAATATATTTTTTTTAAATTGCAATGGAAAAATGTTATAAATTTTACAAAATCATGTAATTTTATAAAAATTTGATAAAACATAATATTTCATTATATGTTGACCCGGATTTTGATTTTTTTTTTTTAATTTAAAAAAAAATATATGTTTTCTTATTGAAAAACATAAATATGGTAATTAATATTTTAGTTCTAACATAATAACCTTTTTTTGGATTTCAAATATTTAATGCCATCTAAATTAAATTATATATATATATATATATATATTTGTATAGTACTGTTGTCAAAGTTTCATTTCTTGGTAAAATGATTTTTTTATTTCAAAAAATAAAAGCAATTTTTCAGGTATTAATTTATTGTGTCTCCCATGGTCAAAATTTCGTCTCCATATGTTTTTTGTAATAAAAATATTTCATTGTCCATTAGTTAGTTTTCTATAACAAAATAGGATTTTGTTGTTCAAAGTAGAGGACATTTTTTCAAGATGAAAAGCAGTCTGCCTCCAATTGTCAAACTTTCATCTCAACAAATATTGTGCAACAAAAATGTATTGTGTAGCCCACTGTTTTATTTCTCCCGAGGAAACTATAATATATGGTCTCCCTAAATATTTTACACAACAAAATGATTTTTCATTATGCAAAATTTGTTGTCATATAGAGCACAAATTCATGCAACTTTTTAGCAACAAAAAGGGATTTCATCTTCCAAAATGATCTTTGGAGACAAAATTAGGTTTGTGGCAGAAAATCAAATTTGTTATACATAGTGAATTTCGATGATTGTACATGTACAATTGTATAAATATGTAGTATTTCTTAGGCCTAATCCTATATCATGGAGTTCAATAGCAATCCCTAGATTGGTCCACAGCGGAAGTTAATAATGGGATTCATAATTAGTGTTGATGATAATAACATTTTTATATTTTGATTGATTAGATGAAGTGGGTGAGAGTTGACTTCCATAAAATAATTTATATTTAAATAAATATTTTTATAATTCATATTTAATTTCATGATTTTTATAGCTATGCTTAGTATTTTTAGTCATTTTATTAATGGCGACAGTGGTAGGTGATGAATGATGATTGCAGGATGAAAAATAAAAATAAATTAAAATTTTAAACATTTCTTAATTTTTTTCTTCTACCCAATAGATTTTATGATAAAAAAAATGAGAAGTGTTGTTTATAAATCCCACTTGTCATATATATTTTTATTTTAATAATAATATTCTAACACATAGGGATTCTATATAGATGTAACGATAATTTCTAAACTTTGACTTTAAAAATTCATGTATGAAAACGATGTTCAAAATGTCTTTCAGCTTGCTTTTAACATTAATATCATTAATATTTTTTATACATCATAAGGTCATAAAGCAATTGTACGAAAAAATGAAAAATTTGAGGCTCAAAATTCTTTTCTGTAAAATTAATTAACATAAAGACTAATTGCTTGATTCAAAACATTTCAGATCAGAATTTCATTATACCTTTATATTATCCTTTAATTGATTTATGACAATAGTTAGAAATTAAAAGTGCGTTTACAAGTAATTTTAAAAAACGTTTTTAATATTTCTGGTACTTAAATAATAAAAATTTTCAAGTATTAAAAATATTAAAAGTACTTTTTAAAATTATTAACAAACGAGTTTTAAGTAATTAGAGATTAAGTTGTTAAAATAAGCTAATGAAAAAGTTAAATTGTTTAACAGTCAGTTTGATAATGATTAAGTGATATTGTTTTTTTTCATCGGAACCAAAAAAATCTCTTAAATATGATGTAAAATGAATCTTGTAGAGTTTAATAACTTTCTATTCCACTCTTTCCAAATCTCTATATAAAGAGCAATTGTATCCCTAAATAATCTAATCTACTTTTTTCTTTAATGCAGAAAATAGAAGAGAACTATTACATTTTTGTTTTCTCCTTTCTCTGTTTTTCTAACTATAGCCAAATGTCGTAGCCGCAACAAAGCTTGAAATATTCAAGGATGGAAGAAAAGGTGGTGAGTGTAAAAGATGGAGAATAATGTATGGGTGCATGGAAACTTCACGGTAGAACTTTTCAAGTGATCACCGCCTTTGATTGGAACACCGTGCACGTTTGAATATCAATCAATCAATCAACAGTTGTTAGGGCGACGCGTTTGGAGCCGCCCATCAAAGTCCAAAGTCAACTATTTGAAAAAGTCCAACATATCCTACGCTCCACAACTGGCAGCCTCACCAAACTGTTTCATGCTGCTTTTCCCTGCTACCTTTTGTCAAACGCGGATAAACGTTATCTAACTTATTCTACATTATCAATAGCTATCTTAGTATTTTTCATCTAATTTATGATAATATTTAGTCAAAGAAGTATATATACATATGTATTAAAGAGTTATTTAATAATTTTAATATTATTTTATTACATTAAATTATCATGATTGGTATGTAGATGTATGTACACGCTTTTGAATACAGCTGAATATAAAAAGTCATAAACAGAGGACCGAACAATGATTCCTCATTCCTGTACAAGGGTTCAATATCTCCATGAGTTTTTTTATTTGCATATTCCTCATAGTCATATTCAAAACAAGCCAACCTGTATCCCATCACTTCACTATCTATATAAACAAGCCCGTCACCAGAGCCACAGCCACTGCAACCTAGAGAAATACAACCCCTGTAATGGCGATAAAGCTCGAGTTATTCGCAATTTTTATGCTCTCTTTGTCATTTTTCTCTTCCACCCTATTGGCTTCTGACTCCGGCGACGTCAACTGGTGGTGCGACAAAACGCCATATCCGGCACCTTGCAAGTACTTCATGAGCCATGGTGGGCACAAGTACAATGCGCCCAAGCAGAAGTCCGAGTTCCGAAAGATGGCTATGGAGGTGGCCATGGAGCGAGCCCTCACCGCGCAGAGCCACAACAAGTGGCTGGGGTCCAAGTGCCGCAACGAGCGCGAGAAGGCTGCATGGGCTGATTGCTTGAAGCAGTATCAAGACACCATTCAACAACTCAACCAAACCCTGGACCCTGCAACCAAGTGCACAGACTTTGACCAGCAAACTTGGCTCAGCACAGCCTTGACAAACCTCGACACATGTCGGGCAGGTTTCGTGGAGCTCGGCGTTTCAGACTTCGTGTTGCCTCTCATGTCCAACAATGTGTCAAAGCTGATCAGCAACAGTTTAGCTATGAAAAATGATATTCCCGAGAAACATACATACAAAGAAGGGTTTCCCAGTTGGGTTAAAGCTGGGGATAGGAGGCTTTTGCAGTCAACGTCGACGGCGGCAAAGGCAAACCTAGTGGTGGCCCCGGATGGATCAGGGAATTATAAGACCATAAAGGCGGCGATTGAAGCAGCAGCGAAGAGGAGTGGGAGTGGGAGGTATGTGATACATGTGAAGAAAGGAGTGTACAAGGAGAATATAGAGATTGGGAACAAAATGAAGAATATAATGCTGGTGGGTGATGGGCTGAGGAACACCATTATTACTGGCAGCCGCAGCGTTGGAGGAGGCTTCACCACCTTCAACTCTGCCACAGTTGGTAAGACACCTCTCTTCTTTTCAGTCTTTTTAAATTTCCCTTCATATTTCAAGAGTAAAATGCAAGTCTCTAACATTCAATTATTATTATCATATAGTAGGATTAAAAAAATAGTGACTGCAAATCTTGTTTTCAGGTGTTTTAGAAAAGCATCATGTTATTTTCTCTGTATTACTTCACATGGTGGATTCGAGTATTATGAATCCCATCGGTTTTCAAATGGTCAAATGCCCAAAAGGTCAAGCGTTCTAGATTACTAATTAAGGCGACCTTTATTATCTTGACAAAAGAATTGCATGGATTTTCCAAGCAATCAATATCAGGTGTGAATGTCTAGAGGAAAAAATGGACAACCTAATCAATGGAAGCTTTGCCTTTTTTCTCCCTCTATCTATATACAATTAAAACTCGGTTGAAATTTGAAACAAAGATGTTGCCCATGATATTCAATGCCTGTAGATGTTTTAGCTTAGTCTAACATGCTTGTAAACCCCCTAAATGTCTACAACTCAAAAAGAACACTAACATTTTCTTATCGTATATACTACCTCTTTGAATACACATGGTATGCAAATAGTCTTACCTTGAAGTGACAATTTTTCTTTTGGTCGGTTTTAATTAAATTGGAATTTATTAGAACTAACTAATTTTTTGACCAAATTAAAGACTTAATTGGGACTGGATTTGATTCAGTTCAGTTAATTTCATCTGGGGCAAGTTGGGTCATACATTTTCTCTTCACATTTATCATGAATGCAAATGATCAGCATGATCGCATTATTATGTTTAAGAATAAAAATACAAACAATCGAAGCAATAATATGTGGGAATAATTTAAAATTTTGATAAAACTGACTTAATCTGATATGGTTTGATCCGATATTTACCGATTGATCGCTTTATCAGTTTTTTTGGCACATCCCTAACAAAGCCATACGAGTCTTCACTAATTTCATTACTTGGTTTTTTCTTTCAGCTGTGACTGGTGAAGGTTTCATAGCCCGTGGCATCACATTCCGCAACACGGCCGGTCCACAGAATCACCAAGCAGTGGCGCTCCGGTCAGGCTCCGACCTCTCTGTCTTCTACCAATGCTCCTTTGAAGGATACCAAGACACCCTCTATGTCCACTCGCAGCGACAATTCTACAAAGAATGCTACATCTATGGAACAGTAGATTTCATATTTGGCAACGCAGCAGTGGTCCTCCAAAACTGCATGATCTATGCCAGGAGGCCTATGGATAAACAAAAAAATGTAGTCACAGCACAAGGCAGATCTGATCCAAACCAAAACACCGGGATATCCATCCATAACAGCCGTGTCATGGCTGCAACCGACCTTAAACCGGTGCTGAGTTCCTTCAAGACCTTCTTGGGACGGCCATGGAAGGAGTACTCACGGACTGTTTACCTTGGAACTTACCTTGATACCTTGGTGGACTCTGCAGGCTGGTTGGAATGGGATGGAAACTTTGCCCTGAATACTTTGTACTATGGCGAGTATAAGAATTTCGGGCCTGGTTCATCGACCAGTGGGAGGGTGAAGTGGCGAGGCTATCGGGTTATAACCAGTGCAACTGAAGCTTCCAAGTTCAGTGTCGCCAACTTTATAGCTGGCCAGTCATGGTTACCGGCCACTGGTGTCCCGTTCAGGTCTGGTCTATGATGATGTCCAACACCGCATGTATGAAGTCCAATTTGCTGCTTGTTTATTTCTTTCGTTTGTTCTATATTCTTGTAAGACCTTCATGGGAACTGGAAATGGGATTTTCACAATCATTAACTTGTAATAAGAATTAATTATAATAATTCCCATGTTTCTGAGGGAACTGACCATTACTAGAATGTATCAATCTTCAAATTATTAGTTGAATCACAAATTAATTAGCAGCTGACTTCGAGGATTTGCTTGATTTTTGAACAGGAAAGAACCCTATAGGTAAAGGAACACACTGCTGTGAGGTTATCCACGCTCTTGACTAAGGCCACATTTGTTTTTTTGACTTAAGTATAAGTGGAATATAATTTAATTTGATTCTAAACACAAATTAATAGTATTAAGTATTAAATTAATTATTTAATTTTTTTTTAAGTATTAAGTTGTTTGTTTGTTATATTCCAAAAGTAAACATCTTAATGCATTAAGAAAATTAATTTTTATATTAATTCTCATTTGATCAAAAAGTAATTTAACATATTTCAATTTGACAATAAATTTTTTAAAGCTAATAATTTGGAATAAATAAATAAATAAAAAGAATAGATTGGTAAAACCTAAATAATATTAAAGACATTACATATTTTCAAATATTCAAATACATTGTATTTTGTACTATATCCAAATAAAAATCACATTTCTTACTATGGTAAAAGCTACAAAATGACAAATTAATTAATTAAATATTTGAAAAAGTTTATTTGCAATTTGGTCAAGTTGTTGCATGAATACTTGATTAGATGTTAGAAAAAAGTTATTGTCACTTTCCAATTCAACCACTTCATTGTTATATTCAAAAAGTAACCTACCAGCAACTAAAATTTTCCAAAGAAAATTGTGAATAATGGAAAAACATGTCATGACAATTTTTGTTTGATTAGTAAACAAATACGGTGTCATTCTCTTCAATATTGGAAAACATGCTTCAAGAACACCGAAAGCATAATATTGGTTGAATATCTCCTCTTTTCTTATAGCTCAACCAATACTACTATATACAAAAATCATTCAACCAATAGTGTACGTTACAATATGGTGTCATGAAACCCCAACTGTGTGTATATATTATATCTACAAAATATTATTTATCTAAAAAAATATAAGCATTAAGTTGATTAGTATTGTGAATAAACACAAATCATGTTAAATAAAATGAATAAAAAAAATTACTTAGTAGAGGCATTGGAAAATTATGTTACGGGTTGTGAATAGTTTTAGTCAAAATCCTTGAATTATGGACTATTTCTTCCCTTCCAACAACAACATACCTAAAGATCATATCAAAATTACAACCTACCATAACATTATGAAAACATTCTCTTTTCCCACAACCTCAATATGGTCTTGTTGATCATAAAGAATCCATGCATGAATAAGAGTTCCATCAATTGCACCAACAACCTACATGACAATAATTTTTTAAAATATAAATAATTATTTTATATGAGGATAAAAAAAAATATGATATGAATAATTACTAATAAAAAATAATATACCTTAAAATTTTGCCTTAGTTAATGATTAGAGATACCATTTGAACTATCATTGAATGATGGAAGAGTAATCATCTCTTTTGAGAACTTCACCATAGCCACTAAAATCTCATGGAAGCATTTGTGAATTATTTGAATGGAGTGTTAGAATCTATTCTTAATTAATTGATTTCAAATATTATGACTAATAATCATTATAAACATTATCATTTTCTCTTCAACATTTAAATGTTTACTATTAACAAACCACCATTTTTCCTAAAACTTATGACATGGAGAAATAAATCCATGGTTTTCTAGTTGCATTAGTTCATAATATATGCTAGATGAACGGTTTGAAAGCTTTTAAATGAAAAGTGAACCTATAAATGATGATGTAGAGATTTGTTGCTTATTAATGAATGAGTCACTTAATGATTGAAGTAATAACATAACCAATCTTTACTTTTTAAAACTCTTTCAATTTTTAACTTGATATCTTCCTCTTCAATTGATGATGCTGAGCTTAAACTACTTGAGTGATGTGAAGGATTCTCCATAAGAATATCTATTATAATATATATATATATATATATATATATATATATATATATATATATATATATATATATATAGTATTTATAATATAAAAGCATAACAATATCATCAAATAGTTTATAACAATATATAAGTAATGCTTCTAATGCTTCCATTACCATGAAAGACTATCAACTTATAATAATACACCCTTTTTAGATTATCAAAGTAGAGAGAATAATATAGGAACATGAGTATTCAATAAAATATAAAGAAAAAGTCTTATAATTGCAAAAGTTTAAATGTATCAAATGTCTGAAATAAACAAACCAAATGTACCACATACAATCATCATATAAGCAATATATCATATTCATTACACAAGTCCAAACAAAATATTCGAAGTCATTTTTCACAAGTTTTGAATCCATCCCATCCACTCTTAGTTACTTTCCATATCCATCAAGTCTCTACTCTTTTTTCTTGCAAAACACATAAGTTGCTACATAATACAATGGACTCTCATAGAGTCTCCTCAAAATCTTCATGCAATCATTTATTGAGGATCCTTTCAAAATTCTCTAATACATTCATTATTCTATTTATTTCTTCTTGAATGATCTCTTTCTTTCATTTCTTCTATTTTTCCCTTAGAATCTTGTACTTTATTATCTGACAAATTCTTATTTTTCTCTAAACTAATCAGTATTTCAATAGACATGGATGTAAAACTTGTTGATGACAATTGTTTTAAAAATAATTTAAAACTTAAATAATGAACCAATTAATACCATAAATTTATAGACAAAACTTGGTTTAGATGACTTTATTGTTTCTCTTCTATATAGAATTATTATTTTCTATTTTTTTTTTATCCAAACAAATAAACTCCAAATTAAACAAGACTTAATGTGTTAGATTCATTAACAAATTTAGTAATTTTTAAAAATAATTTGAAACTCAAATAATAAACCCATTAATATCAAAGAATTATGGATAAAAATTGGTTTATAATGGCTCTATTATTTTTTTACACATAATTATATTTTCATAAGTTCATACTATAAAAATGATCTTCAAATCAAGTGACTCTTTGTATTAAATTTATTAATGATATTTTAACAATTTTTAAAAATAATTTGGAACTCAAAAAAAAAAATCGAATCAATAAAAAAAATAACATGATTTTACTTTTTCTCCTATACAAACAAATATATTTTTTGAATTTAGGTAAATAAATGATAATTTAAGTAAGACATAATTAATAATTTAATTTCTTTAATAATTTTACAATTTATAAGAATAATTTTGAATTT
Organism: Vitis riparia; assembly: GCF_004353265.1. NCBI lineage: Eukaryota > Viridiplantae > Streptophyta > Magnoliopsida > Vitales > Vitaceae > Vitis > Vitis riparia. Next base: position 13,262,264 of record NC_048446.1, on the reverse strand, counting down.
AATTTCGAAATGAATTAAATTTAATTTATATTATATAAATTGAATTCTCAATGTTTTTACAAAATCAAAACAAAAAAAAATTAATTTCAATAACAACTTATCTAAATAAGTTTTTTATTTTTTATTTTTAAAACTTGTTTTAAAAATAACTTACCAAACACCCTTATTTTTATAAAATATTAGAAAAATGTTTTTTATTCTTTAATTTAAAAACAGTTTTTAAAATCAATTTTCAAAAAACATGGTCCCTAAACTACTTGTTTATGTGGCTTGCATAAATTCTAACAATTTATTCTTTGCGTAGACATACAAAAAAAAAAAAAAAAAAAAAAACCTAATCCATCTCGTTCATACTAATCCACAAAAGTTTTATGCACTAGAGGTCATGATACTTAATAATTAGTTTAAGACTTAAATTAATAATATACACTCCAATAGTAATTTTTCTAGAGTAAAAATGGTTGAGAAAGACAATTTTAAATACATGTTGAGCCACAACTATCAATTGTCATTATTTGGGAAAAAAAAAAATCAGTTAGAGAATATTGTCTTCAAAAAAATTGTTTTGATTTGCACCATACCAAACAATGTAAATTCATTTTTTTATGGTCACAAGTTGGAATTTGAAGTGCCTAAAGGCACAATTTAAGCTTATGTTATTTATCTTTTTGTTGCAATATTATCTTATTTATTTATGTTTTTATTGGTTTATTTGTTCTTGTATTTATGATTTGTAAGCATTATAACCCAACCAGGTTGGATTTGGAGCTCTAAATGATGAAATCTCAAGCTGGGCTGGGCCTTTTGAGCTTGAAATCTCACTCTAAACTAAAACTAATTGAAGCATCTTGGCGCATTAAATCCTTATACACCAATCTTTGAATGCTTTGGGCCATTTGAAAAGAGCATGCCACACATTTTGTAGCCCACTAAGCCCATTTGTTCTATGAAAATGTAAATCAGTAAATGTAAGAGGTTAATATCTAGATGGTCCTCAATAATTTTTTTCTTATTATATCCCAAATCTTAAATGTTAAAGTACTTTATTTTCTTAAATCACTATTTTAGATAAGTTCAATTTAATTAATTAATCTCTTTTAGTAATCTCATAGATATTTAATGATAATCTAGATAAATTAATAATAAAACTATACACAATGATACCAAATATGCATGGAAAAAAAACCTACAAAGATTGTTACTCACCATTTCTATATATACAAAAACCATGGATCTATTGATCATAATAAAATTCATTAAATATGAAATATGAGCACATAATTTTATCTATCTAGAAGTTATATATATATATATAGTAGCATAAGACTTACAAGACCATCATCCACACTTCTTTATACCTATAATTCGACATACCATCATGCTCCTTAATTAGATCGCCTCAAAACAATAGTGAGGCTTGACATCTTGAATCCTCATCTATGCCTTTTCTTTCTTTTTAAGGGTTTACGAACCTCGATAGGATAAAGACCTCGTTAGACAATTTTTAGGGTTCTCTTTTTTTGTGTGTAAAATAAGTTTTCTAATTTATTTTTATGGCAAAATAATGGTTAGGTTGTTAGTCATCTCATACTATGCAAACACTAATTTTTTAAAAAGTAAGAAATTTATCATAAGTATTAAATTAAAACATTTTTTAGACTTAAAAGTGTGAGGTATTTGAATGCCCTTTAAGGTGGCACACCTGAGCACCTGACCACTCCCTATTGGGCATTCATGTGTCCAACCCAATTTCATCTTTTTGCATGTTACTATCCACTCAATTATCTTATATGCATGCTTTCAAGCCTCCATTACTATTAAAATATGTATTCTAATACATCATTATTATCTTGATATAAATGCTTGAGCTTTAATTGTAGTTTCTCGATACCAACCCTCTTCGAAGCTAAATTATCAATTTAAACTAACACCATATAATTCATTTTTAGAATGGGTAATAAGTGTGTAATCCTAATAATCAAATTTCCACTATTTCGCACTTTATTTGTTCTTACCTCTTATTCATATCATTATAGTAATAATTGACATTATTATTCGAGGGGGACATATAAACCAAAATACAATCATAATATCTATTGTTTATGTTATTATTTGATATTAGGTAAGGGTTTCCATTTTCTGAAAAGGGCCAATTGTGATTGACACTAAGAAAAGCACAATTATTAGCCATATTTACCACAATCCAAGATCATTAAAGATGAATCTCGTGTGCACTTGGAAAAGGCCAATGATACTTGTAGTTGACAAAATTAACTTGCAAGATATCAATAATCCATGCTTCATGCACTTGTCTAAAAGTTTGTTTTTGATATCTTTTTGCTCCACAAAAGTTAAATTGTGTACCCACTTAAATAATTTTCATGCTCCTTTATTTTTCTTTCTTTTCTCAATTTTTTAAGGCATATATGTCAAATCATGAACACAAAGTAATGGATTCTTCTTGTCTTGATGAATTTGAGTTAGAGAACTTAGAGGTGAGGTGTAAACCATTGGATTCATATGCATTCTTAGCTGGCCAAGAACCAAACTAAATTGATTAATTTTGATTTAATTGGAAACAACAACAATAGATTAAATTGATGAATTAAGCTAAGTTGGTGTTTATTTTCTTACTTAAATCTAAATATAACTTAATTTAATTTAATTCTAAATAAAATTTAATAGTATTAAGTCGTTTATTTTTTATGATTTTATTTCTATTAAGTATTAATTAGTAATAAAATGAAAGTCAATGTTTTAATTTTTTTTTTTTAAATTAGTATTTAACAAAAAGTCAAATATTTTACCTCTTTCTATTCAATGATTTTTTTTTTAAAAAAAAAAGTAATAAGTAAATAAAAAAAAAAATTAAAAAACAAATCATCTAAAGTCTAAATGTAAATTACATTCAATATTAAATTAAAAAAAACACGTACCACATTTGATTTGATTCATTCAATATGGTTAAAAATTAGGCTCATATATTTTCGATGGTCTAGAAATGCCTATTTCCATGCTTGATGACTAAATATAAGTTATCTAATACAACCCAAAAATATGGTAAATAAAATAAGAAGGAAGATGAAAGAATTGAGTTGATCAATATTACTTTTAGGGAAAAACTAAAAGAAAAAGGTAACTTATTATGATTTTGTCCTCAATTCAAACGGACTAACAAAAAATTTTCCTCATCAACCAAGCCTATCACTTTGCTTTTTCAATAGATTCAACCAATAAATTTTAAAAAATAAAATAAATCAAATTAAATTGTTTCAATTTGGTTTGATTCTTTGGATTTATTGGTTTCACCTTTTTCTTACACTCCTCTAATTTGAGCCCTTTGTGGATATCAAAAGTGACCAAAAGGGAGGTGTAATATCAGCTTGTTTATTTGATTTTTCATGTAAAATATAAAAAGTAATAAATATAAAATAAATAATATTTAAATATTTATATGTTTTAAATTTTTGAATTTTTATATAAAATAAAAATAAGAGTCAAAGAATGATGGTGGAAAATTTTTATTGAAATCAAACTTTTATGATGGTGAAAAACTTTTATTGAAGTCAAACTTTTTGTTTTCCCATTCTCTTTTGCCTCCTTTACTTTTGTTTTCTATGACTCACTTGTATTTTTCTTAGAATTTTTCATAATATAATATTAAATAACATAATGAACAGGTAAGCATGATGCAAATATTTATGTCATATTCAATATTTCCATCCAATATGAAGAGATAAGTATAGATATTTATTATCTTTTTTACAAATCTCATATGAAATTTCAAATATAATTAAAAGGAAATTAAAAAAAAAAAAAAAAGCCCATTCCAATTCATGATAAGTTATGGGAATGGTTGTGTATAGTCATACAAGCTTTATTCCAAACTTACTTGGGAAAGTTTTTTATTTTTGTCTTCAGTTCAAAAATAAACTTAAAGTCAAAATCATAATTTTCGTAATGTTATAAAATTTTGTTAAATATAAAAAAACTTACATAAAACATAATAAAACTTCTAAGTTATACTTGGTTCCTAAAAAGTATTAAGGAAAAAACTATTTAAAAAAAGATTTTCTTATATTTAATTGTTTTATAAAAAATACCAAAAAAAAAATCAAATATAATTAAGATTAATTAAAATTTTGTATATTTCAAAATTATTTAATTTTTATATCAAAAAATTAAAATAAATGAAATAATTTTGAAATAGCATAAGAAAATAATTTATTAATTTTAAATCTACTTTCATTTTCCTTTCACTTTTTCTCACATTTTCCCTCAAAACTTCGAAGAACCAAACATACCCTTAAAAAATAGCATTTTCATGGTATTTAATTATGCTTTTTTATTAAGACATAAAATTATTATTTTTTTTTTTATAAAAAACAGTTTTTAATTTCTTAAAAGTTTATCTAAACAAAGACTTTCATAATATACATTTTTTATTGTTGAGTATATTATACTTATATTAATTTCTTAGAAAACCTAATTTAATATCTATACTACTAATGTTTTATCACTTCATGTAAAATTGTTCTAGAAAATTTATGTCCAATATTTTTTTTTTCTATATTTTTATAAAAATCTAATATTAATGACCAATGTTTTGTCACAGTCAGACCAAATATTTATAGCTTATTACATTTTATGAAAAATAATATCTCAGGATGTAAATATTCTTTCCACACCTCCTACCCACCCCCATCAACCAAATATAACCTTAATTTTAACTAAGAAACAACTAACATTTGCATATATTTAATCTTTTGTGTTATATCTCACCCTTTTTAGATCTTCTTCTTCTTCTTCTTTTTTTTCTTTTTTTTTTTTTTTCAAACCCTTGAGGAGGAAATAATAATGGTCTATTCAAAGGTCTAACCAACAGTGTTGTGCAATATCTCAGTGGTCTCCTTGGATGAATTTGAGGAAACAATAGGTAAAGTTTTGGGAGAGGCACTTGAGAACTATACTTGTGCTTTTTGTTTCTATTTGCATTAATTTAAATAATTTTTTTTAAAAAAAATGTCATAGTCCATAAATTTAGGGTACCCAACAAAAACAAAATGATGGGGTGAATATAATATCTCTACCCCTTCTATGGCCTACATGTATTCATACACTTTGAGCTTTGAGTATTTTCCACTCGTTGGCCCTACCACATTATACTCCTTAGATATTTCTTCACCTTCTCCTCAGCATGATCTCACAACAAAAATATATATATATTTTTTTTTCTTTTTTTCATTCTTGATTTTTTTTTTTTTCTTTCAATGCTTTGGATTGAACAGGGAAGGCAAGATAATTCTAGTAGGTTCATGTGTGCATGTTTTTGGTCATGATCAGTAGTTGAAGGGTAAAGCTTGGTTTGTTACTTTTTAAAGCTTAATTACACTTTTCCTATGTGGCATTATATCTCCTTTTGATTATTATCATTTGTCAAAATTATGCCTATTTCATGCATCAACATTTTCCCAATAAAATTGATCATTAAATTAGAAAAGTTGCAGAATTGTAGGTAACCAAGGGGACCATTGGTTCAACCATACCCAAATTATAATACCCATAAAACCTTATGAATTTATTTAGATGGTGCTACATGAAGCATTACTTTTATCACTACTTTGCATTTGATTATATGGAAAGTAGTAATATGATACAAGTGAAAATTTTTGAATTACTTTTTAATTTATGTGATATCAATTACATAATTATATATATATAAAGATGTTCATCTTCAAAGTAGTTTTTCTTTTTAATCCTTTTATTAAGCATAATGATGTGCATCGGGTTTTAATGAGTTTTAATAAGTTTAATAAGTAACGTCAAGTAATTCTGCTTTCTAGAGAAGTGCATTGTTGAAATTGGGTTGGGTTCATCAATTTATTTTGTGTCGTCTTAAAATTGGATTAGACCTTACTTTTTGGTCGATAGTTTAATTAATTGATTATGTACTAAATTTTAAGTTAGATTCTAAAACTAAGGGGTGTTTGTTTTTTTAGGTTTTTGGTAAAAGTAATTTGTTTTCATAATTTAAGTTGTTTGATTTTTTACTTTTTTATAATTTATTATAAATTTTTTTATTGAATAAAAAAAAGATAAAATATGATATTTTCTCTAAATAAAAAAAATAATATATTGGTGTTTATTTACTTTTTAATACTTAATAGAAATAAAATACTATAAAAACAAACAACTAAATATTTAACACGATTAAACATTAAGGTTCTATTTAGAATTAAGTAAAAAAACAAATACCACCTAACAATTTAAAATTATTTTTTAATTTTAGCTATTTAGGAATTTTGATCATAAAGAAAATGTTGAATAACCGATTTTTTAATTTATGAAGTGGTTTTCTTATATATGAGTATTATTGTTTTTTCTGATAACTCTTTGAGTTAATTACGAGAATATAAATAATTCTAAACTTCTAATATACTTCAAAAAAAAAATCTATTTATTAAAATAAAAATAATTTGAGTGGGTCAAAAATGTAATTATTTTCTTAATTTGGCCAGGATTATGGAAGAGATTTAGAGTAAATATCTCATAATCTTATAAAAAAAATGTTACATATTCATAAATTGGAATATTATTCTTTTAAAAAGAGAGAGAGAGAGAGAGAGAGACTACGACAAGTACAGAATGACAAGAAAAAGGACATTACAGAGGGCGTAAGCCCATTGTTTGACTACTAAACCAGGCAGATGATCTGCCTCTAATTATAACATTAATTATTTGGAAGCCTTAAAGGCAATCAAGGGCAATCTGGTCTGTTACATGCTTCTCGATGGACACGGACCAATGATAGATTTCCACGTGGACATTCATATGGGAACTCCCGATGCAAGCTATAGGTGCTAGAACCTGGGGCCGTAGCTATAAAGTGGTGGGACCCAAGGTATATTGGAGAAGCCGCATCTTTATTGGTTGCGGTGAAGTACAGCCATCCAAAGTGTGCCACGTAATCATTCGACGGGCATTCACTGGACACCCAAAAGAAGCGTTAGGACGGAAGCAATGATGTGCTATAGTCGTCATGATTGTAAAGTTGGGCCCACATGATTTCATCTCCGCCCCACATCATATTATTTTATTTTCCTTCTTTTTGGTATTTATTATTTATTATAATTCATTTACACAAAGACAAGTTTGCTTTCAGCCTAAAAACGAATATTCAAATTTATTTTTTATTCACTTAATTTCTTTCATGATTATGAATTTATATATAAATATTCTACCAAAAAATAGTACTTCTTTTATTATTATTTAGGCTACTTGTTGGAAATATGGAATTTTTTTTTTATTTTTTTTATTGATTTACCTTTTTGACTGACTTGAAAGGTATGTGATTTTTTTATTTATTTTAGGGCTCTAAGAAAATAATAATTTGATTTTATTATAAACACGTGGATAATACGGAATAGGAAGGTGGTGATGAAAGATGACCGTCCGATCACGTGTGAGACTTTTGCTTCACTTCATTACTTTCTATTTATATATTGTATTTGTATAGTCCCCTAATCGACGGCTATGATCTTGTAATATCTCGTATAAATTATACTGGGTCCCACTCAATAGAACTATACGCCACTCCAAATGTCATGTAGATTCGATCGACGGCTTATAACCTACGACACAACACTTAACGATGGAATCGGTCACATCAAAATCAATGCTCGTTCTTGGGCTAGTTACACGTGCAAGCTTGTTATGGCACGTGACAGTGAGGGGACCCACGCCAAGTTGCGAGCTCAATCATAATGGCTAGCCCACGCCGGACCGCAAGCCGCCACGTACTTGTGTTCAAAGGCGCATCATTCCCATTCACCGCTGTGGGCCCCGCCATCCACCACACTAACCCCGGCTCGGCACGTCTGGGACACGGCTCATTCGGCTGGCGGCCCGCAATCATTCGAAGTTTGAAATTTGGAGAAATGTCGCTCTCACGATGTTCATAGTAGTGGGCCCACATCATAAGGCAGCACGTGAAGGCTATGTGGCAGTGCGGATGAGGCTATCAAAGTAACAAACCAATGGGAGATTGCCACCTTTAATGCCGGAGATCTTATTGCTCAAATTACCGAAAATGCCCCTTTGTAAGTGGAAAAGAGCGGAAAAGAGGGAGTACAGAACGGGAGTTGAAACGGGGCTTGGGCTGAGGAGCGAGCTGAGAGACGGAGAAAATTTGTATAATGGAGTGTAATAATGAGAGTGGGGAGTGGAGGGTGTAACGTATCGGTCACGAGCAAAGCCGGTACGTTCAATGATGTCCATCTCTAATATATTTATATGTTTATTGGGAAGGACAATTTTGGAAATCTCTGTCTAACACATACGGCTTACTTCAGATTTTTCTGATTGGCTGTCGAGAAAATACAGAGCGATGCTCCTTGGGTTGACGAGGCCCATGAATGATTCTAATTTTAAGCTATTGGGTTGTGTATGTGGTTCTTTGATGTAAAATGAGCAAGTGGACGGTCGTAGTAGTGGGTTGTGTGGCTTAATTATTAGTCGCTTACCAAACTTTCAATGAAGTAGGAATATGTTTAATTTATATTATAAGGTTTGTTAAAGAATTAGTGGCAAAAAAACATTTGTTGCTTTTCAAAAGAACACAAATCTTGATTGTTAACCCCTTCGTTAAGATATTCTCTTACAACATCAACAAGAAAACCAAAAAGCCAATATAAGTTGATTAGTGTGTATGCGTTTTTCTTTTTTCTTTTTTTTTTTCCTTTTGAAGCAAAATTTGTTTGGAGGAGAAGTTACACGGTTACACCAAATGTTACTACATAAGATTATTCAAGTTGGATACATCTTCCATAATAAATTCAAAAAGTGCTTTCTAATTTTTACTCCTTTTATCATTTATAAGAGTATCAAGGCTTTGTTTGGATTGACTTAAACTTTTTTTTTTATTTTTTGTAAGTTTAATAAGATTTTTTGAAGTCCATTTGGCTAATTTGATTCAAAGAAATTATTACTTAGTGTAAGAATTCTATTTTGAATTATATAAAAAGATTTTTCTTGCACAATAAAATTTTTATAATACTGATATCACCTTTATCGAAATTGTAATTTTTATTTCAATTTCAAATTTTAATTAAAGTTAGAAATAGATAGTTATCCAAACAAGACTTAAATCTTGTTGTAGACGATATCTTAATTGATTAAATAAACAATTAAGTTGAAGGGTGAAAAACAAATTTGAAAGATACGTGTAAAATAAGAGGATGTAAGAAGACTTTAGGGTATAACTAGGAAGCACTTCAATGTTTGAAAAAAGTGGGATAAATTGAAAAAGTATGATTCGAATGGGGATTACATGGAATTGGGGATTGGGTAGGATTGATGGTAGGAAATGGGAATTGGAAGAGGGGGCCACGCCAGGAAATGGGGCATACAAAACTTTTGGCCAGACGCTGTTCCATTACATCACCCACCAATATGCACCCCCGCAATATTCTATTCAACCTTTTCGGGGTCTTCTAAACACCGCTAAACAACAACCTTGAGACCTTGACAATGGGGTCATCCCTCTCACTTGTCTTGACCTTCTCTCTCAAGTGATCTCTCTGCTTACAATTACAAGAGCCACAGCACACTCACTTCGCCTCTTCTCATATCAAGTCTACATCAGTGGCGGGTGGTGGAGGTGGCACACCCTTCAGCTTCATTTCCGCCACCTTTTTTCCCGCCCGACGCTTTCCCACCAATTCACCCCTCCCCACATGACAGTGAAACCCCAGATGACTCTGCTTTCTTTCTAGTATTCTTTCATCATCACTTTCAACTTTCATATCTCTACATTTTTCTTTTTCCTATTTAACCCTACTCCTTCCCCTTTCTCCCATTCCTCAGCCCTTTCCTTTTTTCGGAAACACAGAACATAAACACAGTCCTCGGGATCCCAGCCCACTCTCTCCTTCCACATCCCTGGACCACTGTCCCTGGGATCATCACTAGTGTTTAGGGCTGCAATTCCCGAGGATATCTGCTTTATTCTCTTTTTCTTTTCCTTTCCTTTCCTTGTTCTTTTTTGTCTCTCAATCTTGTCTGGTTGGGAAGCCTCTCCACTAAAGTTGGAACCTGTAAAAGCCTAAAACCCCAGCTCAATTCTCTTCCTCGGATCTGTGCTTTGTGGGTTTCAAGCGCTAAAGGTCTTTCTTACCTGATCTGTGAGCTTTATTTTCTTCTCTTCTTGGATCACAGTGTTTTTTTTTCTTTGTTGGGTTTTTTTTTTCTTACATAGGTAGTGATTTGATATTATGGATCATCTGTTTGGATGAAGATATTGAGGTTACAAGGTGGGTTGGAGTGGAGGCCTCCTTTATAGCAGATCTATAATCTCAACTAGTCTTGTGACAACAAAAATGCTTATGAAAATAATTTCTATCCAGCTATTATAATCTCGTTAGTCTTTATCTTTGGTTCTATGCTTCTTCTGCTTCAGAAGATGAATGTTCCTTTTTTTCCCCATACCTCTAGGTATTTTGATGATCTTGCACTGAAGAGTTACTATGAGTGACACTCACGATGGGAGATCATTTGCATTTTTCTTGTCATGCTGGTGATATCTAATGCTTGTTTTTTTTCCTTTTTCTTTCTCTTTTGGTATGGTCGAAATGATACCGCATGTTAGCTTACCACATATGGCTGCACCAGGACCATATAATCGATTAGAATCAATAGTTTCTGTTGAATATCATATGAACTCACAGCTATTCTATGTTGAAGAAGAAATTCAAGTGAATTCAATTTAGTTCATATCCAACCATTTGATCTTCTACTCTTTGGATCAGTTTCTCCTGAATATCATAAGAATTCACAAGTGATGTCTAGCTTTCATGTTAAAGAAAAGAATTCATGTGATTTTAAAATTTAGTTCACATCCAACCATTTGATCTTTTTGCTCTATGAATCATTTCTTTAATGTAAATATAGCACTAACTAGAGAATGATGATCCAACAAAGAGAAACATAGGATTGTCAACGCTTATTCTTCATTCACCCAATTGAATATTTCATGATTACATGTCCCTTTTTAATTATCACATATCTCAGAATTCATTTCTGAATTCTGAAATGATGCTTAATTATCATATAACATGAAAAACACTGTTCTTTATTTGTTTATTTTTCACTCATCTTTATAATGTCATTGAATTGCATATCAACTTGGAAGATAATTATAAGCCACTGAATCGACATACTCACATTGTAATAAGTACACATGAATTAAAGCTAGAGTGTGCTTCTGAAGTTTTTTGCATACATGTCTATGTTTACATGCGATGTTATGTTATCTCCTTGCTAAAGAAATTTCGTCGAACATAATGATTAGGTCCTTCATGCCCATACAGGCATTTGAAGCAAGTAAATTCATAATTAGGAGAGGTCTTGAACTTGTTTGTGTTATAGAATATGTACTTCAACCCTCTTGACTTCAGGTGATCAACAAAACAATTAATGCTTATTAAAATTTCTTGTATATATTGAATGTCCAGTCATTGATTCAACCATGCATTTTTATTTCTTGTTTACTCATCATGCATGGTTTCATTTTGGTTACATGGAAAGCTGATCTCATCTGCATTAATTCTTTCGAAAAGTCATGGATCAGAAAGTTGGAAATGAATTAGCCTTAAAATCCCAAATGAAAATTGCTACTTAGAATCCTTGCTTTACATGAATAAACATAATTCATGTGCATACATTAGAAGTTTAGACAGCATTGATAAAGCTTTTCTATATAAAGCAATTTTTATTTTGATTAATATACTCTCGAATGAGTGATTCGAAGTACGTAAGTGCTCCTTAATTAAGAATTAATCCCATGTTTCCATGTGTTTTCAGTGACCAAATATTTATGTTCCTTTTTGTATTGGATGAAGTGAAAACCGACTGAAAATTATTAACACTATTTTCTTCCAAAGCCTATCCAAAAATATAGAATACATAACTCAAATGTAAAACTTTTCAAGTTTAATTTCCATGTCTTATTTATTTATAATTATTACTTATTGCCAAAGGAAAAGTTCTGCAACATAAGCTTGAGTTCTAGCCCTATGTATATATACATACACAGCTTGAATATTCAAGCAATATGCATTTGTTCAAAGAGCAAACATCTTAAGCCAGTGATTCTTCCTATATTTCCATCATACTATTAGAAATATAGGAAAACTAATTTCTTGTGAATGAACTTAATTTCCATTCAGAGCAAAATAAAATATTTACAACTATCTTTGTAACAACCTGCTCCCAAACCTATAGACATTATCTGCTTTGGACCCAAATGGCGGGTCATTATGGTCTTCGATATTCCCATGAAATATAAGAAGGGAGAAGGATAGTTCCGACCTTGTAAGATTGAAATTTCTTGAGATGGTACGGAAATCAGATCAAATTTTTAGGAAGTGATCAAATAATCTTCTTGCTTAGACATCTACCTATGTTATTGCGGTTTACATTATATTTAATTGTTCTACTTAGAGATGGGAAAGTTCAATTAGTAAATAACTTAAGTCCTTCTATGATCCACTACATGAAATAATACTTTCTATTTGTATAATAGGCATGGTTAATTAGCCAGTGCCTTCTATTTGAATTTGGAATGATAATGTGCTTATGTATTATGCTAAATGAATAGCAGGACTACGTACATTGGAGGATATGAATACCTTTGCACATGTTCCCCCTGGTTTTCGGTTCCATCCAACTGATGAAGAGCTCGTAGATTACTACCTCAGAAAAAAGGTTACTTCAAGAAGAATTGACCTAGATGTCATTAAGGATGTTGATCTCTATAAAATAGAGCCATGGGATCTTCAAGGTATTCCATGATTTTACAATCCTTCCCATCAATAGAATGAACTCTATCCTTAGAATTAGACCACCCAAATTAACAAATGTGTCGTTAACCGAACTAAGTTGACTTTGTAAATTTGAACAGAACTTTGCAGAATAGGAACGGATGAGCAAAATGAATGGTACTTTTTTAGCCATAAAGATAAGAAGTATCCGACTGGGACTCGAACAAATAGGGCTACAGCGGCTGGATTTTGGAAAGCAACAGGAAGAGACAAAGCTATTTACTCTAAGCATGACTTGATTGGCATGAGGAAGACCTTAGTCTTTTACAAAGGTCGAGCCCCGAATGGTCAAAAATCAGATTGGATTATGCATGAATACCGACTTGAGACAGATGAGAATGGGACTCCTCAGGCAAGTTTTCTCAATCATTTAACTTCAAAAGCTTATTTATTTCCTATGAAAAAAAAGTTTTCTTATTCATACATGGCCAGCTCGTCTCATTCATTTCCTTTTCCAAACCAATAAAATCCCAGTAATCTTATCGAGCACTTGAGCATTAGCACTTTTGGTAGGAAACTATCTCTCTCTCTCTCTCTCTCTCACACACACACACACACACACACTCACTCACTGACTCAGTGAAACCTAGTGGGAAGCTGCAGATGATGAGCTAAGTTGTTTTTATCATGTTCAAGACACAAATCATAGCCATATGCAAGCTATTTTAATCTAAAACTTTTTATCATGTTCAAGACAGATGTATAGGATTGCATGATCTGAAGCTCCTTGTACAACTTTTCAAATTGTCAGGAATGGAATCATGAAATTAATAATGATTTCCAGGATTATAAATTATCATGAAATCATGTTATGCTTAAAGATCCAGTAAGACAAAGAAATGTAACTTAAAGATCCAGAAAGAATGAATTATAAGATGAAACTTATTATGGAAATCCAGTGAGTCCAAATGCCTAACAATGCCTTTGACACCCAAGTTGGTAATGTGACATGGAGACATTAAAAAATCATGAGAACAAAGTAGAGATAATGTCTAAAGAATAAGAAGAAAAAAAGGGTTTTGTGACATCCTAGGAAAGAACAAGATGGACTTGTAAATCCCACGTAAACCACAGTGAATTGGTTAAGCATCAAGACGCATCTAAATGCCTCCCTAATAAACTTAGTGATTGACTTTTTTTTTTTCCTACTTCACTCCTTTTTCGGCTTTTCTTTTTCCCCTGAAACTAATGAAACTATTTATCATGTCAACTGATATGAATTTAGTGAAATTGAAGCAGGAAGAAGGCTGGGTTGTGTGCAGAGTGTTCAAGAAGAGAATAGCAACGGTGCGGAAAATGAGCGAGCATGAGTCACCATGTTGGTATGATGATCAAGTCTCGTTCATGCCGGAGTTGGAATCACCAAAACAGAACTCTCACTCTAATATGGCTTACCATCTCCCTTACTCCTGCAAGAAAGAGATAGACCTGCAGTACCAGATTCCACACGAGCAATTCCTCCAGCTCCCTCTCCTAGAGAGCCCAAAACTTTTGCAAACAGCAGCAACCACTGTAAGCTGCAACTCTATGGTTGCATACGGTATTGACATAAACCATGGAACCACTTTGCAGTCCCCTTCACTTACCCAGGATGAACATATTCGCCAACAAGCCCATGAGCAAAACTTGCACCCCATCTATGTATACAATAATAACGAGCTGGCGGTGGATCAAGTCACAGATTGGCGAGTTCTCCACAAGTTTGTTGCTTCTCAGCTCAGCCATGAAGATGTTTCCAAGGAAAATAACTACTCATCGAATGCAGCCACTCTCTTTCATGCAGCTGAACACCCAAATTTGCTTGTCCAACATCTGAACAAAGAAGAAGCAGTGCCTGAGAATGCCTCAACATCGACTTCAAGTTGTCAAATTGAGCTGTGGAAATGAAACCCTGCGATAGAGATTCGGTGGTATATACTGATCATAGGAAGTTCAAGCAGAAGAAAAAGGGATCGATATGATATCATACGTATGGTTCCTCTTCCTGTACATAATAAAACTATAACAATATAACTCTAGCTGTTGATCATCTGGCTAGAAAAACCTCGGTATTAAGTAATTAAAACTATGAAACTAGTGAGTCAAAAACCATATTTCTAGTAGTATATAAGTATTGCTAGGCCTGCAGAGCTGAGTGTTGCTGTGAAAGGCATGGAGTACTTGTAGCATTGTTTGCATGCATGTAATGGGCTCTATTACATAGCCTGGTCTAGCAGCCGACTGTGCTGTTTATACTTTATAGAGTGGACCTGTGGTCGCTCACCGATATGTTTGTACGCTGGTTGAACTTGAAATAGAAGAATATTGTCTTTCTTCTTTTGTATATATACATATATATAGTCCATGAAATTCTGCCTCACTAGCTCTATAGATATATATCTGCAGTTATTGGCCTTTTTTTTCTCCCTCTATTCTCTACTTCAATGCAAAGATTCAATTTAGAGGAAAAGAAATGAAATATAGAATTGCTCAATTTATGGTATCAAATTCATTTGATTAGTGAAAAGATGCACGAGCAAAAAGAACTAGAGTTCCAACATTGAAGACACTCTAGCAAAAAAGAAAGAAAATATGCAATTCGACTATGATATGTATTGTGCTAACTGAATCGCTTCTTAGCAAATATGACAAATAAGGCACACAGAGTATTCGTTTCTTAGAAGGCACATAAGGCCTATTAAATCAGAAAATTATGCATGAAAATTGGCATTCACTACAAGAAGACAAATTTTTTAGTTGCTTGGAGAACTTATATCCTTTCATGAAAATGACTTCTATATCTGCAATATGACATGTAACTTCGAGGACGCATGCTTGAATGAAAGCCACCAAATTTATTAGTAAACAAGGGTCTTAAGTATTATATCTTGTTAAAGTAGGGATTTTGTGGCTTATTGTACCTATCATAGAGAGGAAGATGCAGTAGTGCACGCCAAGCAAGTAACATAACAGAAAGTTGCTTCTTGAGGATATGTTACTCGATTAGACAAATCATGGCCAGGACCTCATTTTACTAAGACAAATAGAAGGGCTGCTAAGCAAAGTGGTATTGCTTACTCATCAATCCATCAAAACAACACTAATTGTTTTGATGGAATCCGCTTATACCTGGCAAAATGGGCTCTACCTCATCGTAATGATCAAGTTATGTATTACATATGAAATAATAGTTCAAAAATAGTTACATTTATAGTGAAAAAACTAAACTAAGTTTGCAAAAAAGCCTAAAAGACAGATCAGTCAAGAACTGAAAATATAAGTGGGATAGCAGGCGCCAGACACCAAAAGAGTATGGAATGAATTATAGCCCGTTTGGTGGTGATTATAGAAAGTGCTTTTAATATTTCTAATACTTGAAAAATTTTATCATTCAAGTGTTAGAAAGATTAAAAACGCTTTCTAAAATCACTTACAAACGCACTCTTAGTATGACTATTCACTTGGATGACAACTAAATAGGGAAGAAAGAGTATGTAGTGCTGGTTTCCTAAGACAGCTTTCTGTTTCGTGGACATACTAAAGGAAAAATGGAAGAGCAAAAGCTGTGGACATACTAAAAGAAAAATGGAAGAGCAAAAGCTAATCCTTTAGGTTAGGCTTTAGAAAATTATAAAAGACCGACTGTGTTCCATTGCAAAGAGTATGAATCAAACAGAAACAAAATGTAGAGCTCATTAGGTGTAAGACATTGAGAATAACATTGAACTTATCTTTGCTTATCGGACTCCAGGACTCCAAAGCTTTTTACTTGCATTGCTGAAGCTATGCTCAGAGGCAAATGACAAGTACAGTAAGGAAAGATAAGCAAATGACAAGCCAAGATAAGCTTTATATGAAAGCACTCAGCTTCAACCATTCATGCAAGGAAGAAAAAGAGAACAGCAACAAGAACGAATTCCTAAACTGCGAGGTTAGGGGAAGAAAGTGATAGCAAATTTGAAGGATACAAAAGACGAACAATTCAGTTAGAATTTGAACCAAGAAGCCTAGATGGTTTTACTAGGAAAAGTACACTACGAACGAAATTTTTGTAAGAGTATGAAAATATAGAGCATGCAGTGATGCTATTAATGTGAAAGGAGAGCTGGTTTACTGTCGCAAAGTCATGCTTGGAAGTCCCTTTAAGGAATAAGATTTGACATACTCATTGAGTGAGTGAGTGAGTGAGAGAGAGAGAGAGATCATGAATAGAAGGAATCCTAGGAAGAAAGGATTGAAGAGTCAATGCTTCTTTAGGAGGAAAAGGGATTTTGGAGTCAATGCTGACTAAAATTGAGGTGGAGTTTACTTCCTTCGAATTTGGGTTTTGTTGTCTGTAAAGGAGAGTCAAAAGGATAGCCATACGCATGGCAATGTGGCATGAAGAAGGGCACTTGGGGGGTGACTGAATAATTAGGGTTTTATGAATATGTTGTTTGTATGGGAAGACACCATCATTCACACCCTCAAACAACTCCATGTGACTGCTATTATGTTCTTCTTTCCACACACAAAATCCAAACACTTGTGCCCCACCAATCTTTAAGTTTACATTACTTTTTGTGTCAAAATCGAAACCCTAGTTTCTCATTGATATAGGGGTTTCCACATAAGTAAGGACTGTACTCAACCTCCTTTTGCTTTGGAAAATGGTGTCCCTTTTCTATATATCTGCAGGCTTTTTTAACTTGGGAGACAGGAGGCTTATATGTTGAAAAGCCAGTTACAAACAGAAGGATAGAAGAATATACCTATTTGATTGCTTGTCTTTGGTTGTTATATATCATGTTCTTCCCCACTTTTCCCAACACATCCAAATCCTATAAATCTTCGAGGCTAAGGATTCCACGATTCTAATTTGAGAAAGGGGATTCTTCATTTTAGGCTGCAATTTAATTAGAAATCCAAACACCACGTATCTTCAACAATAGGCTCTTTCCTAGTATTCCACTTTCTTAACAGACTACAGCTAAGTAGGTGTGGAGTTCCATTCTAGCATAAATTGATCCTACAACTATCAAACTGGCACAATAAACCGCTTTTTCAAATATATTCTATATAAGATGTTCTTTATTTTGCATAAATTTGCATGCCCATTTCATTGAATCTGTTAGTGGGTGATTGACCATTATCTTCTAGCATAATAATTAAGAAATTTAGCCACTGAGGGTGGATTAGTTTTGGATTTGAAGTTCAAAATATGCAAGTTTATGTTGTTAATTTCCTGGACCCAACAGAGAATAAATCATAAATTTTTTAATCGTCTATATAGATATGAGAGAGAGAGAGAGAGAGAGATTTCTCAGAACTCACGTGACTAAAACCCTGTTCTGATGTAGCTCCTTCTCATGTGTAAAGAGAGAGCTTTCACTGCAAGTAAAGGAAAGCCAAAAAGGAGACAGCCATTAATTTATTTACTGATTGATGTTTCCTTGATCTTCAAGGCTGAACTTGTTGAGTTTCTAAAAAAGAACAGGCAAAACACTTTCATTAACTTCAATACCTAGCGATGTTCAGACAAGCACATGCCCAAAACCTTGAGTGCTCTTCCAAGATAGAGTAAAATAGAATGGGTCAGCCCCTTATCTGCCCGGCCCTTCCACTCCCTAAAAGCTGTTCTGATTTTTAAAGAGTTTAATATTTTATTGATTTCTAACTAAAGCTTCCAATTTGATGCATTTTAAGCTGTAAGAGGTTTGAGATTTGAATTCCCTACTAATGAAGTTGGGAGTTAAGGCCCTTTATATATATATATATATTAATTGTAGTTTTAGGTTGAAAAGTTCTTCTGGGGTATAGTGAAGGTGTAATGCATTCATTGAAAAACTTTCAAAAGAAGGATTAGGAATTTAGATTTTTTTTACATGCCAAATAGAAATCTCTATATTACATATAAAAATTCTTTATGGATTCCAGTGGTCTGAGTTGCCCCTTAAGTAATTTTTTAATGTTATGAATGACGAATTTGCCACCATTATATATTAATATGTTTTCGGGTTTTATTTTTAAAGTAGTCACATTGAGAGGTGTTTTTTTAGAGCTTCACCATCTCATTTCCTTTTCTTAATGGATTCTCAAGTGTTGGTGCATTCTATGTGTACGCGTGTTTTGGTTGACAAAATTGAAAGGTACAATGGTATAAACAAGCCACAAGTGAAGGAATGCACAAGAAAGAAGCAGCATGTACAACGGAAGTCTTGGCCTTAGCTAGTTAGCTTTCAAACAATTTGGCAAACCCATGAATCCTTCAAGCCGTAAGCTAATTTCCTCCCTCTTGTCCTACATGGGCTCTACTGTTGATAAATATTTAACAGAAACTTTGTAAGACAATAATGATATATCAACAAAGTTCATTCAAATGAAATCTTTCGCATTGAGCCAGAAAGAAATGTCTTGGCCTCAAAAACCCAGAAAATCCAGCATCCATTGAAATGGATTCTAGTAGAAGATGAAGAAACGATAAGAGATTTACAACATAAAATTCTCAAAATAAGTTTTAGTAACATCAAACAATGTGCTATGTCCCTTTAATCGGATGTTGATTGATTCTTTATCAAGATTATGCCTCCTGAAGCTGTTTCTAGACCCGTCAAGAAAAAATGTTCAAAGTTGAATCATCACCAGATTAATGACCAAAAAAAAAATGTGATATGTTGAACAACAAAACTGATTGATTCCAAAGCAAACAGGGACAGTGAATCATCAAAGAAAATACATTGAAACATGGGTATCAAATTAATTCATATTGCAAATGATATTATCATCTGTGTAACTCTAAGGTACCCAAAGAATGATGGATTCCCAATTGCCTGTATTACAAGGAATGGGGTGAATCACATGACAATGAAAACATGTCTATAACACCACGAAAATTTGCAGTCAGGACTCTTGTTTTGACCTAAACTAAAACTGTAACCAAAGCAAGCCCAACTCCAACAACCAATACTAGGATAGCCATGGTGCCTACACATTGAAAGGTTGCTGCGGATTAGCAGGATATGGAAATGGCAGCAGATAGTGTCAGCAGTAGTGTGAAAAACAGCTTCAGTTTCCACCCGGTGATCAACATTGGAGCATTACTTGAATTCTGGCTTCTGAAGACAAAAGCAACAGAAGTACAAGTCATTAATGTAAGAGAGGGAGAGGGAGAGGGAGAGGGAGAGGGAGAGAGAGAGAGAGAGGTCAATGTAACAAGGTTCGAGATATATACCCTTGCAAATTCTTAAGAGCGCCACAATACAAAATATTACTGGGAGCAGAAAACTCTGTTTCACCATTTTCCTCAGGATTGACGATTCTCATGTATGTTTCTTGGCCCAGATACCATCTGTCAAGGTTTTCTACTCTAAGATTCCATGCTCCAGCATTGTCAAGAGAGATTAACACTGCTGTCCATGCCCCAGGGAAAACCTACATGAATTTCAGGATTCATCCTTAAAGATTCTAACTGTTGCACAGCATCTCTGATAAAACACATGTATAGTAAGCAAAATGATCGAACACTATAACACTCGTTTAATCACCAGATCCTCAAAAAACAAATGTTCATATCATCATTAGCTCTAGATCCTTCCAATAGTAGCTATTGCAACACACTATTCGGTCATCAGATTCTTATGATCCACAGGTCAAGCAGTTCAACTCACTCATCAGATCACCAGGTAATAGTTTTGTCTAAATGGGAAAATGCAGATCAACATTGCAGTACTGACCAATGAAGTATCTCCTGAGGACAAGGACTCTATGGCAATATTGAAAATTAAAACAACTTCATCCTACAGAGAGCTTCAAGCAGAAGACTAACTCCAGCTTTCTTTCTTCCAATAAACAGAAAATAACATGGCTCTAAATAAAAAATAAATAAATAAAAATGAAAAAACCAAACCTGTGCTGTGCAGCGAGCAATCGCATCCCACTTATTGTATGTACCCCTACTGCTTTCTGTCCAGTTACCATAATCCATCCTGTAGAAATCAAAGGGTCAACACCCATGAAACTTGGATGAAAATCGTGTAAACAAGAAGAAGAGAGCTCCTACCCGACCACAAAAAATGAATAACCATCCATGTGGAAGCTCTGCATTATTGTATCATTGTTCTGCAATATAACTTCTATAAACCCCTTATATGTACCATTGATAACAGATATATCAAGTTTTGGTGCTCCTGTAAGAGGCTTTTTCGGGTAATCAAGCTTGTAAGCTCCCTTAACTTTATGCTGGTCAGCCAGCCTGATTGGTGTCTCGGGATTGACAAATGAGATCCCATTAAATGTAGCCCTAAGTGTGTTGTTAATTGTCACTAGTGGCATGCTCCTTAACACATATGTATCAGTCACATTGATTGAACCATAGTGAAAAGACCCCTGAGGGTTAGGACGAGCTCCACTTGCAGATACATTTTGCCTGATCAACAAAAATTGAGATGATGAATGTTAGATTAAATAAAACCAGTTCTACTGTAAATTAGATATAAAGGGAAGAACCAAAAAGAATAAAGGGAATAGAAAAAGTTTTAGGAAAAAGAAGGAAACAAGAAAAACAATTAAAGGGGAGCAGGGGAATAGAAAATGCCTTAATGTAAATGGTTAATTAAACGATAACCAGATTTTCTGCAAAATTTGATCTCAAGCGAAAAACGAAAAAGAAAAGAGGGGACCAGTAGAACAGCTGTACATCTAACTGCCCTGTACCTAGTAGGGGTATGGTTAAAGTAAATGTACTTTGAAAGAAAAAAATAAAAAGGTCAGCTATAGGAGGCTAACTACAAAAGGGGAGTTCAATATCAGGATTCCAATAAAAAGGTGAAAATAAAATATGTACCTATGGTAGGAATTAAACTCTTAAACACCATGCAGTATAAGAACAAACCTGATAGATCTTGCTTGGTTCATTGAAAACGTCTTGTCATACAAGTCATCTGGCCCAGGAGGGAGAGGACCAGTTGCAGCTCCTTTAGAATTGGAGTACTGCAAGACAGCGACACCAGTAACTCTTTGCCAAAGTGACTCATTCACAAACCTGGCACTGGCCACAATGTAGTAATCGGTACTTGCATTTTGATCCATGGTAACTAAAAAGGTGTAAGACTGCCCAACATGAATATCTAAGTTACTATAGTTTTGTTGTGATGTGTAATGTCCCTCTGTTTCCACTAGAAGCATATTATGGTTCTGAATTCTGAAGTTCAGACTAGTGGAGATTCCAACATTGTGAACCCGAACTCGATAAGTTTTTCCTGCAAAATGTCATGTCCTCACTGGTTAAGATTTCAAACAGTCCAAACTATGTGTCAAAGCAAGAGCATAATTTTAGAAGGCAAATGGTGCAAGTATGATAAAGCTCAGATTTGAATGCATAATAATCCTGCTATGTAGAGTCTATACCATCAGCGATGTCCAATCCATTGTGTGTATGCAGAAATGAATTCAACCAAATTTAATTGGTCTAACCATCAAACTTATGGCATCTTTCTAGCAGACCACAGATAATGGGTTTACCATTACATACAAAATAGTAGATACTAACTCATGGTACAAAGTCTAAACTTAAAGTATATAAAAAAACAAAAGCATATCACAGATTATTTGGTGTCATTTTTTTGATAGGTACAGATTATTTGGTGTCATCAAATCAATAACATCACCTCTTTCTACTAAACCACAGGTAAAATATTTACTATTCAGAAGTAAGAATCAATCCACACAAAATGCAAACTCAAAGTTACACAATCAAGCAAAAGAAGATCAGAGACTATTTCATAACAGCTACAAAAATCAAGGAATAGTTGGCTCTCAAAGATAGTTAGATGACTGTCCTCTTGAATGGCTGAATGGGCACTATTTTCTAGCCTCTGAGTATCAGCATGCATTGAATAGTCTAAAGGCCCAGAGTGAGACATTTTGAGGACCTCATGAAACAATATAGATGTGTGAATGATTTTAGGTTTGAATGAAAAAATGCATCCACATAGCAGATCAAATCAATGGATCATTGTGTATTCACCAAATGTAAATTAACTAAGGACCTGATATCGTAAGTGCCAAGGAAATTCAGTCATTCATAATAAGGAAAAAACAGAATAAAATACTTGACATTAATTCTTTTCCATGCTTATTAAATGGTAAAGAGTAAAGACTACTAGACCAGATGAGTTTCTCTATGAAACCTAAAAGTATTACCTGGTTCAACTGAAACTGTTTCATATGCTATGCCATCTGGTACAAGAGTAGTGTTGTATCTGTAAGGTCCCTTCCCATTGATGAGAACTCCATCTGGCATCCCAAGGTCTTTTCCAGCATCAAGGGTCTGCCGCAGAGCCTAAAATTCAAGCACAGACACACATTATACTTTGAATTCTATGATCAAATTTCCCCTTTGACTCACTACCTAAAATGGGTACTCACCGTATGGTTTTGTGTGTACCAGTCACCAATGAGGAGTATGATATCCCCATCTGGGGCTGCGAAAGGCAGTGAGATAACTGGTCTGTTAGTAATAATAAATGACCCAAAACCACCAGCTGCTCTCTGAAAGTTGAGAGATGGGAAGTAGAAGAAACTGCCAATCTGATCCTTAACCTGAAACTGGTAATCCCACTTCCATTTAGATGGTATAGGGCAATTTGTGCCTAGAACACCATCTTGCCAAGAATTACGGCGCATTTGTACCCCGGGCCTGCAAAATTATCAACCCCAAATCCACTAAAATTATTACTTCTCCACAAATTCTAAGATTAATTAAAGGAAATAAACAATGTATGGAATAGATAATATGTTGAAACCTACCAAGTGATCAAGAGGTCTTCATTCAATTTGTTTGTCACATTAACAACAACATTGTTATTTGTTGTAACATTCAAAGGATGACCTGGAAAATTTCCATTAACTGCTATAACCTGCAACAAAAGTAACACAAATAAATAAATGACTGAAGCGTTATCTGCCTCAATGTAACTTCAAAACCAGACTTCGTAAATTGACTAAATATGCAATATTAGCCACAAATTACTTAAAAAACATGAAAAAGCACAAAGCCAAGGCACAAGCTTGAACTCGATTGACTTCAACATTGCTTAAACCCCATCCCTCAATTTACTACATATAGAACTTTTCCCTTTTCCTCTGTCCATTAGGAACTAGACATCCTATATCAAAAATCATGAGAGCTCACATAATCCGTATGAAAAAACATCTATAATGAAGACATTTAGGCCATAGTCAATCTCATTGACACACAAACCCCATCATCAGATTCAACTATATGAATGACTGGGAAAAAAAAATGAAAAAACACAAACCAGGTAATTAAAGAAAAACAACCGTAATTCTATCTTCGGACTCTCATCTACTTATAACCAAAACCCAGATTCTCAGTTAACTACCAGTAGAACATTAAGCACTCAGAAAAAAAAATTGAAAAAAAAAACCCGTAATAATCAACAATTACACATCTCCCAATCTGCTTCACCAACAGGAAAAAATCCCCTGTATCTGATTCAAAAATAAAAAAATTAAAAAAAAATAAAAAAAGAGCAAAAAAATTTATTTATACTGAAAATTTGGGACCCCGATCTACTCCGGCGATATTAAATCCCACTACACGATGCAAACGCATCCAGAACATAAACATCAGATTATGCAGAAAAAAAAAACACAAAAACCATAAAGAAAAATCATCAGAATCGCATTGCCGATAGATAACAGTCCAAAACAAAATCCAAAAAACAACTAAATCCCCACAAGAAAAAAGGGGGGAAGGGAAACAAAGAAAACCCAACCAGTTCATCACTCTGTCAAGAAACTGAAACAAACCCACATGAAAAAATAAAGACAAAAACACAGAAAAGGTCGAAAACCCAAACCTGCTGTGGAACACCCAAAGGAGAAGCAGTGATGAAAGAGTAGGTCAGCTCGAAATTCACAAATGGGTCTGCAGCGAAACAGAGGCCAGAGAAGAGCGCAATGTGCACAAGAACCCACGTTGAGTGCCCAAGAAACTCCATGAAATGGGTTACTGTGGGCGTGTATCACTGTATCAAAGTGAATGATGAACCCAATTTTCAGAGATTTTAGAAGGGTTTTACATATGATCGAAGAGGCAGTATAGAAAGGGGGAGAGTCTGGAAGAAGAGAGAAGACGCGTAGAGAGAGAAAACGGCTCTTTTTTTTTTTTTTGTGGAGTCCTTGTTTGTAATTTGTAATAATAAAAAAACGCAGACTATACACACCCCTGTTGCCCTAGAAACGGCTTTGGAAAAGACCCGCCCCCCAATCACCTGCAACTCCTTCAGCCGGTCACCCATATATGTACACCTATTTTTTAATCCTATACTAATTTTGCTTGTTTTCCAAGAAAGTTAAAAATAAAAAATAAATTAATAAATCTTAATTCCTAGTTGTTTACAACTCAATTTCATGTGGATGAATCCATGCGAATCTTTTCGATTTCATACCAAATGAGTTGCCACAATTAATTATGCCACCATGCACCATCATAAACTTTAACGGTAACTTTTAATAAAATAAAATTTTCATCATAAATTTGATTTTAATATTTCATATGCTTCCTGACATTTAAAGCCCTTCTTTAAATATTAGTAAGAACTTGTTTCAATTATATATCATAAGAAATTCGAACAATTATTTTAAATACCATTTATCGAACATAAATGAATTAATACATACGATACATTTAATAATTATCGTGAATTTTAATAATCCTATTATATATATTTGAAATAGATCGAGTAATTTGTTTTTTTATCCAAAAAAAAATATATTTCTAATTTGCATGGTCTAATAAATTAATAATTGATTCCGATAATTTCAATAGTTTCCAAATTGAAAATATGTGATAAATTGATAACAAAGTTTAAATTCCAAAAATAATTTAAAATTATTAAAGGAATAATGAAAACTGACAGCAGACGGTGAGTCGAACCTTACACAAGTTTCGGCGCCTCGGCGTTCTCAACGGGCTCCTCTTCTTCTTCTTCTTCTTATTCTGATTCTGAACGTTCACATGAGAAAGAGCCAATGGCCCCACTACAGATGGGCCCACAAGGATATTCTTATCTTGGTGTCCCCACTTGTACTTTCCTTCCTCTTCCGATTGTGTGGGCCTGCCTCTCTCTGCAACTGCAAGGGGTTTTCTTATCCAGAAAGAAAATGTTTCCTTTCTCTGCTTGCTTCCCATGATTCCTTTTTGGATCAAACGCAAGGTCTTTCAAAAAAGTTAAAAAAGTATATGCAATTTTTCTACATTAAGAAAAATTATACTTAAACTATATTCTTTACCTTTACTTAACACACCCTAAGAAAGGGAAAATTATTTGAATGAGTGGCATGTAACTTTTTTCTTTTTATAAATTATTATGCAATTTTTATAATTAAATAACAAAATCATTATATTTTGTCATTTCATTAATTTCATAATTTTTAATTAAAAATATTATAATAATAATAATAATAAACAATATTTAATAATTCTAAAAAGAAAGAAACACTATTATTAAAAATATTATAATAATAATAACAATATTTAATAATATTTAATAATAAACAATATTTCAATAAGAATAACATTATTTCTATTAATAATAACATAATGCTAATAACATAAATATTAATATTAATAATGATACAATTTGTTTTAATGTAGTAAATATAGCATAAAAACAAAAAAAAAGTTAAGTAAATTTAAATGGGAAAAGACAAATAAATGATATAATTGAAATTGTAGTTGATCAAATTTTCTTAAAATAACTCATATCCTTGAGAAGAATTTGCAGAACTTGTCTATAATTTTTCCTTTAAAAAGAAGTGATAAAAGCAATGCTACAAATCATGCTCTAAGAAAGACAACCTCTCCCACTCCTTTGATAAGGTCCAATTGGAGTATAGATGGGGTTTGGAAAGTTTTTAAACAATATGGACAACTTTCATTGTCGTCCCCTCCCTAATTATATTTTAAATAAAATAAAATTTTAATTCAATTTATTCATTTCTTCCTTTTCCTTTTCTCCTTTGAATATAAATAAAATAAAAATATAAGTTTAATTTTTATATTAAAAATTAGAAAATTAGAAAAATAATTGAAATTTTTTTCAAATAGAGTTGAAGGGGGAGGGATAGGTATGGAATTGGTCTTATGAGGTGATCCCAAATCTGGCCCATTTACATCCTTAATATTTTTAATCTAAAAATTATGGTTATTTTAATTCTTAAACTAATTTAATTAAAATCATGTTTTATTTACTTGATATGACCTTATATGTGACTAAAAGTAAGATAAAATGTCCTATCTTATATTTAGAAAATAAGATATGTTATTTCACCTCTTATCTTATCCTTTGTTTATAAGATAAAATAATACGTGTAGGATATTTTTTTTTTCCTCGTATACATAGATGATTTAATAATGATAGGATATGTATCTCCTTGACCATAAATTCCATTGTCTCATATATCCTCCTCCATTTTATTTTATTTTTTCTTCATTTTCTTTTTGTTATATTAGTCACTTTACAAAGCAAAAATATTATTTAGAAATAAATTCTTTTTTTTTGAAAATGTAGGATTTTTATTTTTGAAATTTTAAATATTTTATTCATTAATATTATTAATAAAAAAATTACATATTAAAAAGTAAATTGTAAAGAGATATTCAAATAATAATAAATATGAGAGATTTTATACTTTCTTTTCATACTAATCATTGGCAAGTAATATATTTTTATTTTAAAATATTAAATCTTAGGATAAAATATGGTTTCATTCCATTTTTATACCTGAAAAATCAAACATTGTTATGGTATAACATATATGGCTAATTTGATTAAATGGATAAGATAAGATAAGATAAGATAGTATTTACATATCCTCTTATAATATTTTCAATAGAATATAATATCCTTTGTGTGAAACAAAGCTAATTAATTAATAAAAACACCCAAGAGGGGGAAGGTGAATTAGGTGATTAAAAACTTTTCAAAATTGTATGATTAAGACAACAAAACAATAAATTCATCGAGCAAGTAATTAAATGGTAGAAGGAAGAGAAATGCAAATGCTTTTATAGTGGTTCAACACTCTAGCCTACGTCTACTCTCCTTAATCTCCTTCTTAATTGAGGGTTTCACTTATCAAGGCTTAAACCCAAGCCTTTAATACTTTACACTTAGATTCATGACTCCAATTAGTACTACATCACTCCCTTCAAGTTCTCAACCAACTTTAAGTCTCAAACACTCAACCTTGAATAATAAAGTGAGGATGTAATGCTCTCAATCATAGTAAAAATATGACTTAATAGAAAGAAAGAACTAGGATAATTTTAATTAGTGTACTACAGGATTTGCAAGTAGCAAATTCAATGTACTTAAGTGAAGAGTTTTAAACGAGAGAATGTAATTGTAAAATAATTCAATGTAGGTGTTATCTTGTTGATAAATGCAAGGGAACTCTCCAATTTTCATAAAACAAGCTCGGGCATCCAAAATAGCACAAAAGAGCTTCAATTGGTCACACTCCAATTCAACCAATTGGATAACTATTAAGGTAATTAATGCACTATAGGTGATTGTTGGAGTTTTTAATGCTCGATTGGGTCTTAATCGAACCTTAACTAGACCTCGATCGACTAGACATCAACTATTGAAAGAGAGAGAAAATTTTACGCAAACCTAACTGGTCCTTAACTTGAAAAGCTTAACTGGTTGAATTGGTTCTCCAACAAATTAAATTGGTTTAGGGCAGCATTGGAAAAAATGAGCCCAAAAAGCTTCCATTTTCAATTTTATTGAACCCATGCCTTAACTGATTTGACCAATTCAAGGTCTCTTGACCTATTGGGCAAAAATAAGCTCAAAAAACTTTCATTTTCATTTTTATTCTTCCAGTAACTTGAGCATTTCATTGTATAACATTTCTAAGATATTTTTGAAAGAATGCTTCCTAAGGTTAAAAACAAAAGGTTATTTTTAAGCGTAAGAATGAATTAAATGCATAGGAAAGTGCATAAAAAAATATTTTATACTAAGTGCACCCATGAAATTCATCTTACATAGATATCTAGGCACTTGAATCTTCATGAATATGTTTCTTCGTGATATTTAAATCTCTTATAAGCATACTTGAGCTTTCTTTTGAATTTAATGATAAAATCTGAAATTTTCACTTGATTTAAACATGTTAGGGGCACTTAACTTTGTTCGGTTATCATCAAAACATAATTAAGAAAACCCTTAGATTAACATTTTAATATTATATCTAATGGATAATAAAATTTTAGAATATTATATTTAGGGGGATATATTATATCATATTAGTTTTTGTTCTATCAAATGAATAAAAGAAAAATGGAAACATATTTCTTAATATTAAGTTATTTGTCAAATAGAAAATATAATCAATGTTCTTGTGTTTAAATCACTCTCATATTTACCGTTATTTGGTAATATCTCTATAATTTATTTTCCAATTGGTAACTTATTTATTTAATAATAATATTAATAATTAAAATATTTAAAATTTTATAAATAAATAATATTAAATTTTGGAACCAAAGATTTGGATGTGGTTGGTGGACTTCTTGTTTCTATTTTAAAAACAAAAAATGATATTAATTCCAATATAAAAAGTAAAAACTCTTTGAAACTTATCTTAAAGGGACAATAATTTTTAAAAGTTATTTAAAAATTTGAGGTATTAAAAATTTTTACTACCTCAAATTTAAAAAAAAAATTAAAAGTATTTTTTAAGTACATAAGGTGAGTTCATACTTTTTATATAAAAATTCATATATTTCATATACAAATTGCTACTAATTTCTACTTCTAAAAATAGAAATAAGAAATATATTCCAATGAGTAGATAGTTTTTAAATTAAATATTTTTGTTTTGCAAAGTAACTCTTTGGATCTCGAACGGTAGAAAAAAGAGTGATGTGGCATGACATGGAAAAAGGGTGACAAATATTAGTTGTCATATCCCAAATGCATTAGAAGTCTAAGTATCCCAAGCCAAATTGTATTTAGTGAGAGACATGCCAAATAAAGTAAGTTAAAAGCACATTAGGGCCAAGAGAAAAATAAGAAGAGTAGAGGGTTTTACAACCACGACAATAGGAAATCATGGACATTTGGGTATAACAGTATAAGAGGCTTTCAAATGAACACACATGTTAAATTTAGTGAATGAGTATATTGTTCTTATTATCTTGGTAAGAAACATTACTTATATGTATAAAATTAGCTAAGCTAAATAAGGTAAATGGCTAGGCCAAGTAAGGTAAATGGTAATTACAAGGAGAGATTCACATTTTACACCTAAGAGGGAGGTAATCTTGGTTGACACCTAAGATTACCTTTAATACTTCTCCTCAAGTTGGAGCATGAAGGTCCGTAATGCCCAACTTGCAAACAAAATGATGAAACAGATCTTTCCCAAGGGTTTTAGTGAAGATGTCGGTAATCTAGTGCTACGTGGAGATATGGATCGGCATAAGAAGGCCGAAGCGAAATTTTTCACATACATAATGACAATCAATCTCTATTTGTTTTGTACACTCATGGAAGACTAGATTGCGTGTAATGTGGAGTGCAACTTGATTATCACAATAAAGGATGATGCACTTCAGATGTAATACCATGAGATCAGAGAGTGGAGTCTTGAGCCAAACAAGTTCACATGTAGTGGTGGCCATAGCACGATATTTGGCCTCTGTGGAAGAACGAGAGACAACTGTCTTTCTTTGTTCGCCAAGAAAAATGGCTGGTCCCGAGTGTGATGAAGAAGTCTATAGTAGAGGGGCGAGTGGTAAGACAACTGGCCCAATTAAAGTCGGAGTATGCAAAAAGCTGTAAGTCACAAGTGGATGGAAAAAATAGTCCATGGCCTAGTAAGCTCTTCAGATAGCAAAGCACATGTAAGGTAGCCTGATAATGCGGTTCTCGTGGAGCTTGCATGAACTTGCTTAATATGTTAATAGAAAAAGATATGTCCGGGCGAGTGATGGTCAAATAAATGAGATGACCCACCAACCTTCGGTAAGGGTTAGGATCAGAAAGTAAGACCCCATCTTCTGAAGTAAGCTTCAAGTGTTGTTCCATGGGAAAAAAAAACTAGGTGAGATCCTAACATACCAAAGTTGGCTAGGATGTCCAGAACATATTTGTGTTGAGAGAGAGAAATCCCAGAAAGAGAACGTGTCACCTCAAGACCAAGAAAGTATTTGAGGGTTCCAAAATCTTTAAGCTTGAATCGGTTAGCTAGAAAAGTCTTGAGGTTAGTGATAACAGTAAGATCATTTCCTGCAATTAAAAGATCATCAACATATACCAAAACTACAGTGAATGAGGAACCCTGACTCCGTATAAATAGAGAATGATCAACATCAAATTGAGATTAACCGACCAAAAGGAGCATAAATGATAATTTGGAGTACCAGTTGCATGAGGCTTGCATAAGTCTGTATAGAGACTTAAGTAAGCGACACACATGGGACTCCCCCTTTCGACCATATCCAAGTGGTAAGGTCATGTAGACTTCCTTATCCAAGTCACCATGGAGGAAGGCATTGTTGACATTGAATTGATGAAGGTGCCAGTGACGAGCTGCATCAATGGCAAGAACACAACGAACCGTAATAAGCTTGGCAACGGGGGTGAAAGTGTCAAAGTAGTCGAGGCCCTCAACTTGAGTGTATCCCTTGGCAATTAATCGAGTTTTATGGCGTTCAATCGAACCATTTGCACGAAGTTTGTCTTTGAACACCCATTTGCAACTAATAGGTTTCTTTCCAAAGGAAAGATAAGTAAGAGTCCATGTGTTATTAGCCTCAAGGGCCTAGATTTCAGTCTGTATAGCATCATGCCAATGTGAATAGCTTGAGAATAACTGGATGGGTCAATTGATTATGATAACATGGATAAAAAAGCATAATGAGCAACTAAAAATTTAAAATAGGAAACAAAATAAGATAAAGGATGAGCCATACCGGAAGACGTGTCAAAATGAGTAGAAAGCATAGTGGATGAGGGTAAGGTAGGGCATAAGTAATCACGTAAGTGAGAG
Source organism: Vitis riparia (assembly GCF_004353265.1). Classification (NCBI taxonomy): domain Eukaryota; kingdom Viridiplantae; phylum Streptophyta; class Magnoliopsida; order Vitales; family Vitaceae; genus Vitis; species Vitis riparia. Next base: position 13,230,333 of record NC_048446.1, on the reverse strand, counting down.
GTCTATTTATGGTACGACGAGGGTGGAGGGGAGATGGTGGTGAGGTGGAATGTGGTAGGTCAAGTTCAGAAGTAATATGAGGGTAAGAGGATGAGATTGTATCTAAAATAGGAAGAGGTAAGACGAGTAAAGGATGAACAGGTGGTGTATGTGATTGGAAAGGAAAAATATGCTTAACAAAAGTCACATCACAAGATATGGTAATGTTTTTGTGTTTAAGATTATAAAGATGATAACCACGATGATTGGGAGGGTATCCCAAAAATATGCATGGATCAGCACGTGGTTGGAATTTATCTCGATGTGAAGTAATTATTTGAGCATAATATAGACAACCAAAAACTCGTAAGTGATTGTATTGAGGGGTTTGGTTAAAAAGATGTTCAAAAGGAGTTTGGTTTTGAAGTGAAGAGGATGGGATCTGATTAATTAGATAAGTAGCAATGAGCACACAGTCACCCCAAAATTCTAAAGATAGGTGAGCTTGAAAACGAAGACATCGAGCCACATTGAGGATGTGTCGATGTTTTCGTTTAGCTACACCGTTTTGTTAAGGTATCTCCACACAAGTAAGTTCATGTAAAATGTCATGTTCAAAAGAAAAAAAAAAAATTGTGTGGAGTGTGTAAGGAACTCTTGACCATTATCTGTGCGAATATGGAGAATTTTTGCATTAAATTGGGTTTGAACCATAGCGATAAAAGATTTAAGACAAGCAAAGGTTTTTTATTTGAAACACATTAGGTAAAGCCAAGTAACCCTAGCATATTCATCCACAATTGTCAAAAAATAATGTGCACCACATAAAGAAGTAATATGGTATTCATCCCAAATATCACAATATAATCGTTCAAAAGGCATATAACTTTTATTTAAAACCAATTTAAAAGGTAAATGAGTATGCTTCCCATGAGCACAACTATCACAAATATCCAAGGTTTTAGGGCAAGAAATAAAATTAGGAACATTATTAATGAAGGGGTGACTAAGGCCTTTATGCCACACCTCAAAAGAAACGGACCCTGAAGTTTGTAAAAAAATGGTTGTGATGGGTTTGAAGTAGTAGAGATCATCGTGCTCTTCACCCATTCCAATCAGTGTCTTTGTGGTTAGGTCTTGAAAAAAACAAAACTTAGGATAAAGAGAAACAACACAATTTAATGATTTAGTCAATTAACTAATAGACATTAAATTAAATTTGAACTCATGAACAAAAAGGATATTATGTAAAGTAAAGAAGGAGGACAATTTAACATCACCCGTGGAGGTGACATTAATTGTATTTCTTGTAGGAACATTGACAGAGAGAGGGTGAGCGATAGGGTGTAAAGTTGAAATAAAATTGGACGTGATAATATGATGAGTGACCCCACTATATATTATCCAAGGAAGAGATGTAATTGGTTGAAGTGGGCACGGTGATAGACCTAAGAAGGCAAGCGTGGGGGGCTATAGAAGTTCGAGCAGATGGTCATATTGTTCATGTGAGAACCCAGAGTTGACGCTCGTAAATGAGACTGTCAAGCTAGCTGTCACATTATGCATCGCCAGAGTCAAGCTTGTCGACGGTTCCTTGGGCTTGGTTGGCCACCATTCGGGATAGCCGATCTCCACGAAGCAACGATGGTGGGTATGTCCCGATTTCTTACAATTGAAGCAAATCGATGAGCCTGGAGGCTAGACTCTCTTCGGTCGTTGCTGCAAGGTGGATTTGTGACTGGGTGCTTGGTAAAGCAAAGTCATGGCGTCGATTTTGGAAGCACCAAGCGTTGGGTCTCCTCTTGGTGGATGATGGAGTAGCAATGGGCCAAAGGCGGCAGAGGGTCGATGGCCAAGATTTGTGAGCGTAGTTGATGGTAAGTTTCATTAAGACCCATTAAGAATTGATATACCTGATTAGCAGATTGGATTTACAAGTGTTTGGTTGTGGCTACACAGGTGCACGGGTTAACAGACTAAAAAGAAGCCAATTCCTCCAAGAGGGTCTTCAGTCGGCCATAATATTGGGTGACCGAGAGGTTGTCTTGGGTCAAAGTTGCGAGATCCCACTTGATGCGAAAAATCTGTGTTTGATTGCTTTGTTGGAATCTTGTTTCCAGTTCGATCTAGAGGTCAGTGGGAGTGGCACAATAAACCAGGTTGCTAACAAGTTGTTTGTCGATGGAGTGAAGGAGCCATGACATAACCATGTCACAACACCGACTCCAGAGGGTAGCAGTGGTGTCGTCTTTGGGTTTGGAAAGAGTCAGTGACAAAACCCAACTTGTTCTTGGCATTGAGGGCGAGAGATATGGCACGCCGCTAGGCACTGTAATTGTCACCATTTATGGGTGTGTCAATGAGGGAGTGGTTGGGCTGATCGGAGGAGTGTAAGAAGTATGGGGAGGAGACATCTGTGAGAGCCTTAGTGACATCAAGAGCAGGTTGTTTTTCAATCATGGTAAGTTTCCAAAATCGCTTCAACCATTTTACTCCAATACCATGTTAAATTTAGTGAATGAGTATATTGTTCTTATTATCTTGGTAAGAAACATTACATATATGTACAAAATGAGCTAAACTAAATAAGGTAAATGGTTAGGTTAAGTAAGGTAAATGGTAATTACAATGAGAGATTCACTTTCTACACCTAAGAGGGAGGTAATCTTGATTGACACCTAAGATTACCTCTAATAACACACAACATACATAACCCATAAAAAATCTTATTTTCATTATCAATCATGACAATCTTCTATCTTCTAAGTAGGAGTAGAGTAACAATCAATTATAGTTGCATCAATTAAGGAATACCCCAATGTATATTCTTATTTCTTAAGTTTAAATCAATAAAATGAATCAAAGAAAAACATCTAGTCATGAGTCGACTTCAAGGAAAAGAGTCCACTCAATGTTCAATCATTAATTTAGCATCATTGCTTAGGAATACGGCAAGAAGATTTCTCTAGCATGGGTTACACTACACCACTCCAATAAACTACCATTACAACATTATCCAATACATATATCAATGGAGCGACTAGTGGATCAGCGAACGTATCCTACACCCACTAGCCATAAGTTACAGATTGATCAATAACATAATAACCAGTTCCAAAGCTTGTTATAAAGCTTCATAATAGAGAGACTATAATTAGGATATTGTAAGAGTAATATTCAAGGCATTGCATTAGGGTGATCACCACTGAAGAAATGGTCTTGTGTAATGTAGTTTAATAAATATTATATGGTATTCTTATTCTAATTTTCCAACTGAATTAATGAAAAGTCTAATATTATATTTTATTCAATCTCTATAAATCTAGTTTATAATGAGCCAAACTCATAAGAATTCTTAGTGAACTAACCTACTCTACTAGCCAATTTGATTTCTTATGAATAACTTCTTTTTTTCTTAATTTTGGTTTTAGTGAATGTTTATTGGCTTAAAAGTTCATAGAAAAGAACCTTGTGTACATAAAGAGTCCTAGTAGGAAGAAAGATATGAGAGTATCCTCCTAAGCATACTGCACTTTGCCTAAAATAAATTGGAATAGTTGGGAATGATAAGTGATTCCTCGTATAGAAATTGTTTTTCACACCACATGTTAGACCATCAGTCTATTTTGATTTAGTCTCACTCTTTGTCAAAAAGTATCGATTTTGCCACAATAATACTTAGTATAAGACAAAATGAAGAAAATAAATGAGAGAAAAGAATTCATAATCCATGGGATATACATCCCATCGCTCCCTATGAGATTATTAAATTTCACGTATAAGGAATATGAGAAAGAATGTGGATATATTATTTCACATCTTATCTTATTCCATCTTTAAATGAAAAATAAGATAGGGTAAAAAGTAGGATAACATATTTAAAACTTTTTTCTTTACTCTTTTGCACAAAAATTAGATTAAGGACAATGCATATAATTTGAGTCCAATATATTTAATTGTAGAAAAAAAAATCAAAACGTACCTCTCTCTACATTAGACATTGAAAGTTAATTTTGTGATTTTAAAATCCAAAATAAGTTGTCAATTAATAAAAACAAAGAGACCAATTAACGGAAGAGTTAGGCTTTGTTTGATAATCGTTCTCAAAAATAGTTTATTTATTTATTTTTTAGAATAGGAAACACTTTTTTTTAATAGAAGAAAACTCAGTTGGCTCTAAAATTTTCTAAGAATAGTTTTCAGGAAATTATTCCCAAAGCACGATGTTTTCAAATAACACCTTTAATGAGTATTTCCTTGATTTTGCTATTGTTCTAAAAACGAAAAACAACATGCTATGTGAAGATATTTATAGATTTGTTGGTCCATCATCTTCAAGTCATCTTCTCCTAAATGAAGGCAGTATTGGAAATCAATTTCATCTCATTCAACTTTAGAACTTTGTTTTGCTTTATGTGAAGATCTTCATAAACTTGTTAGTTTCATCATCTTCAAGCCATTGTTAGGATTTTGAAAATCACTCTCACATTATAAAAGAAAATGGCAATTAAGTTATCATACTAAATTTGGTCCTCAACAGGATCTCTAAGGTCCACTCCTGTCTCTAGCAACTGATACAAATTCTAAAAATGAGTGTTTCATATTTTTCTTCTTTCTTCTCTTTCTCCATGAGAACCATAATTCATTATCATATTTGATATTTAAAAAATTAATAATAACAAAGAAATACATGACATTTTTTGTGGGAAGCTTCCCTCCACATGTCCTTCATAGGCTCAAGACCTTTTGGTTGTCCAAGGTAAGGAGATAATTCGTTTAGGAACAATTTGTTTGGACCAAGACAAGTTCCGTCTGGCATAAGAAGAAAGACATATTTCCTTATTCCCCAATACCAAACATAATTGACAAACCAAGTAGACTGGGGACTTCCAAACAGACAAACCAAGCCAGTCGGAAATTTTAGGCATTGGACGGATGATTAATTACCATTAATGTCTGAGCGACAATGAAGAAAATATTTACACCAAAAAATTAATGTCAGTCAATTGTTACACCCAATTAGCAGCATTGACAAATGTAAATGCACAATCAATAATATGGTATGAGATTCTTGTGCGACAACCAACAAATGGCACTAATCAGCATCTCTTGTTTGTTATGATTGTCTAATCTGCACTAAGATAATAGCGTTGACTACCTTAATAAGGCATAACATCCACCACGACGATGATCATCAGCACAAGAAAGACATGAATGCACAATCAACGTTGCAACAATAGTGTCATATGTTCTACAAAAACCCCTCAACAAGCACGAAAAAGGTATGCACGCACGTAGTCATTCAAAAAAAGTTGGGTTCACTCTCGCTAAATTCTAACTTAAGCTTCGGAGGGGCGTGCCCAAACCACCTATCCCGACATCCTTTTGTACAAAGAAGAAGTTCGTCTGACTCTAGTTAAGCTAGATGAACCTACATCCAGTTGGCACAACACCAACATTTTTGTTTTCTTAATTCAGAAGACAAAAAAATCTCTTTCATGTCAAACGTTATATCCATGATAAATCTTTTTTTATTTATCATTAATAGCAATAATTAATATATTTTAGAATAAATAAAAAATATTATGCTATGTCATTGAATAATATCTACTAAATTATACTATATACTAAACTCATAATTTTTTTTCACATATATTAGATATTATAATATCAAGTTCCATGTACAACTTTCATGATGTGTTTGGCAATATTTTTATTCAAGTTGTTTTAGAAATGTTTTCTTTGAAAATGTTTTTAGAAGAGTCATCAATTCCAAAAAATATTATAAGTGATGTTTCAACTCTACATGTGATTTTTAATATTTTTAAAAGTGTTTCCAAAATTTGCCAAATACCTAATTTTTCTTTTTAAAACATATTTTAAGTTAAAAGGACTTTTTAGAATCACTATGAAACAAACTTTAAAATCCCAATCCTTAGTATCGTTATCTAATTTTCCACCATTAAATAGATATAAAAATAGAGTTATTTGATTAAAATGACCATTGAAAACACAATTTTGTAAATTTAACCTTTCTTTTTTTTTTTACTATATTTTGAAAAAATTGTCCTCAATTTTTTCTTGAAAAAATAACTCTTTTTTTTTCAAAAAAAAAAATTATATGTAAATTCTTAAAATAGTTAAGGGTATTTATATATATAAAAAAAAAAATAGGTTACTTTTCAAACAAAAATATGAAAAAGATTAAATTTAAAAATAGGAGGATCATTTCATTTTTTCAACCAATTAATCATAAAAATAGGACTTAAACATAAACAAAAGAGACTTTAATAAAAGAAAAAGAAACCTTCAACATCATCTTATTACACATTCAATATTTTCTTTTTTCTTTTTTTATACCCAAAACTAATTCTTTTGTCCCACAAAATTTTGAAGACAAATAAAGCTAAAGAAATAAAAGAAAAGGATTGTTGTAATGGGTGTTGAGACCATGTAATTTTAAAAAGAAAAAGAAAAGAAAAAAATATATAATTATTATTTTGGCTAAAATTCAGCAATCCAAAGGCACAATTTGGAATCCTCGGACCATTCGTTGGGTGCATCAATGAAGTTGTAGAATTTTTGGGTATCCCAACCATCACATCAATTTTGGAACAAAGTAACATCGCTTTAATGACCTTTTCAAATTTTGAGCACTGACTTGGAGCTACTTGGATGTTTTCCTTACCCTCTTTTGAATATAAGAGAATGAGATGGATATTTCCTTATTAGTAGTAATGACATTAAAAGTGTTTTGAAAATAGTCAAGTTGGTGACCGGAGGATGATAATATTTGATTATAATAGTGGGTGGGGGTAGTAATGGCTAAGCATTATGGAAGTGGAAGTGGAGTGGTGATTGGAGTGGTGATGAGAGTGCGATTGGATGGCTGGAAAATGGGGATGAATGAAGTGATAATGGTGGGTAGTAGGTGGGATTATCATAAAGTAAATATCCAAAAGTTTGAATATCATCAACTATATATGATCTTCCGTCTAAGTGAGATCATGTTTCTCAATCATTACAAAAGGAATAAAATGCAAATTATTTACCTAATTATTAATCCAAAAGAATTTTATACTAGTTTTAGAATATATTCTTCACCTTGGAAGCAAAACTAGGTTTTCTTCAAGGAATTTCTCCATTACAAATATTCTATTATATTAAATATATTTTTAATTAGTAAGAGAGAAAGGTTGAATAGGGTCATTAGAGTCATTAGTATAAATACACCTAATTATGGGACATGGAATAATATACATAAAGTCATGCCCTCTTTTAATACATAACAGATATTCAAGGCAACCTGTTTGATAACTATTTTTTAAAATAGTTTTGAAAAACGATTTTTGATAACAACTTTTTGAAGTTTTGTAAAATAAAAGTTTATTTGAAAATCTAAAATATTTTTAATTATGTTTTAAAAATAATTTTTATGTGTAATGTTTTATTTTTATTCATTCTAAATGTTTATATAATCATTTTTTAAAATAAATTTTATAAAATAAGTGAAAACAATATAAAATATCATCCATGATATTTAATTAGTAAGAGAAAAAGGTTGAATAGGGTCATTAAAGTCATTATTATAAATCCACCTAATTAGAGGACATGGAATAATATGCATAAAGTCATGCCCTCTTTTAACACATAACAGATATTCAAGGCGACCTGTTTGATAACCCTTTTTAAAAATAGTTTTGAAAAACTATTTTTTATAATAGTTTTTAAAAATAGTTTTCTTAAGTTTTGTAAAATAAAAGTTTATTTGAAAATCTAAAATATTTTTAAATATGCTTTAAAAATAATTTTTATATGTAATGTTTTATTTTTATTCATTTAGAATGCTTGTATAATTATTTTTTAAAATAAATTTCATAAAACAAGTGAAAGCAATATAAAATATCATGATGATATGAAACTAAACTTAAGCAAATATCCCTTTGGAGTGAAATAAGGAAAATTCTTATGATTCCCTATGACTAAGGGAGCAAATTGAAGCAAATTAGGACCAGGTAAAGGCTATAGAAAATTTACCTTCCACTGGATCCAGCATATATGTGCAAAGGGTTACTAGACAAATAGTAACAATCTCCTATTATTATGAATTTAAAATTGTTTTTTTTTTTAACAGAAAGGAAATAACGTAATCATCAATAAATCTATCTTGAGACAATTTTGTGGACCTTTTGTTTTTGTAGGTAGTGTTTGAAGCTGCTTGGGCAAGAAGATGTTTCTAGAACCTTCTCCAACCTATACTTGATATATATATTTTTTTTCACCATGAAAAGTTTGAAAGGAATGATAAGGGGAAAAAGAAAATAGAAAGCAAAAAGGAAGAAATAGAAATAAAAATATAAAATAAATTGAAACTTTATTTTAACAATTTTTTTTTCACATCTTCCAATTTTTTTTGTAAATTCTTAATGAGAATAGAGAATTTCAAATGTATAAGTTTTTAAATGTGTTTTCTATTGTATTTTATTTTTCTTGATATCACAAATTAAATAAGAAAATTTAAGGTTCCTTTTGCCCCCTTTTTGCTACTACAAGACACTAATTGGAATATCATTGAATTAAATGGAAATTTGATTGGTTTGAGTTATTAATATTTGTTGATATCATTTCTTTCAAAGTTTACATGTACCAATCATAATGTACCACTTGTTTAATCTTGTTATGATGTGATCAATCATGAGCGCCACTTCTTTTAGTGCATTTTACTACATGCTTCTTGCACTAAATCTTTGAGGGGGGACAATTTAATTCATGTATTTTTTTTATATAGCTCTTATATCATAGTATTGTATCATCTTGGCATAGACATATCCAAATATATTTTCAATTTACTCTATGTTCATAGAACACAAATGTCGAGACTCGTATTGGATGATGTTTACATTTGTCTATCTATTTCTTAATTAAGATGACATTATGTGCATCAAAGAGACTTCGATTGTTTCATTTCCCCTTATAGGAAGAATAATCCTATTCATTGATGTCACCTTTGAAATAGCATCCCAATGCTAACATGCCTACTCAAATTGGAATCAAAGCTCGAGGGTTTATAATACACTCGACATATCTCTATGATAAAATTGACTTTCCTAGCATCAAGTACTTTGGGTTTTTGTTTGATGACTAAAGTTGAAAATTCATTGAAGTGGGATTAACACTCATTGAACGTGTATTAATTAGAATAAAAAGACCAAAAAAAAAGGACATTATGCTTTCATAACACATGTAATTTTCAAAAGCTTTCAAATCATCATTAATCTATTAATGTTTATGAGAGTTATTCTTTTGTAGCACTAAAAATCGGAGTAATAAACATGCACATTAAATAAGGCTCTCTTATTACATTAAATAATCAATTTTTCTCAAAACTTAAAGTTATAAGATTTGTAGAAAATCTCTTGTTGATTTCACTCCACTCTCTTCTATCCCTCCTTATCCGCTCTTTTTGGTCTTTTTCACTGTTCTATATATTGTTAAAATAAACTTTTAATTTAAAAAATATTTTTGACGAATATTTTATTTCCTTTTATATAAAAGTCATTTCAATCTAATTAAGACTGATGGCACAAAAATAGAAAGAAAAACATCAAAACAATAGTAAGGATGACAATGGGACGGGTTTTTTCGGGTACCCGCCCCGCTCCGCCCCTAATGGAACGGGGTCCAATTTTAATAAACGGGTTTGGGACGGGTTTGAAAATTTTTTTAAAACCCGGGGCAGGTTCGGGTATTGTCTGTCCCACCCCGATTATATATAAAATTAATTTTTTAAATTTTAAAATTAATTGAATTTAATTTTTATTTTACTATTTTTAATATATAGATAATAATAAAATATTTTTAATAAAATAAGTTATAAAAATTTTAAAAGTAATTTTGTTTTAAAAAAAAAAGTTAAACGAGGGTGGGACGGGACGGGTATGAGAATTTATCATACCTATCCCGTCCTGTTTAATTTTATAAATGGGATGAAGATAAGAATTATTTTGAATAAATGAGACAGGATTGGGATGGGGCGACCCGTCCTGAACCCATCTATTGCCTCCATTTTCTTTACTTCAAAATAGATAGTGAATAAGATAACATCATCCCACCTCATCTCCTAATTTTTTTACCTTTAAATTAAGAATTTTCCATTATTATTATTAAGAGTAGTCAACTTAAATTTCAAAGAGATTGCTTCCCAAAATCAAAGCATGATCTGAGTGGTTAATTGATGAGCACATTGAAGTGGGATTCTAGGCATACTTTATAGGGTGTATATCACGAGCTCTCATTCAGGATATGTATATATGCAACTGCTCTTGACCTTAATATTATAGCAAAAACCCACCCTACCCCCTATCCCTAACCCCGAAGTGACGACCCCATTACACCACTTTATTAACTGTCGTGAGTTCGTAACCATATTTAAATAGAAACGTTATAGAGCTGTCATGTGCCAGTTTCCTCGTCTCTAGGCCACAACCAACCCTCACATGCTCTCTACTTTCATTTCTTCATCTAACTCTTGACTTTTGTTGCCAATTGATATTTTTAAGGTTTTTTTAGACGGTTGGAAAATTCGTGTTTCATTTTTCTATTCTCTTCTCCTAAATTATTTTTGAATTATTTTTTTAAAAAAAAAAAACTCCTCAATTTTTTGCTGCTTTTAATATATATGACATGTTTTTGGATTTTGGCCTTCATTTTTTATCATTTTTATTCATGTGCTACATGAATATTGTAACATAATTAAAGAGTGAAACATGGCGATATGTTTGCCAAAAAAAATATTTATATGATTTTGACAATTTGGCATGTTTTGATGCTTAACAACGAGATTTGACTCTTTGATGTCAATTAGGTGGTCTGTAGACTTTTATTACTCTTCATGACGTTTTTAGATTAATAAGTACATTAATTTGAACATGCTCAATTTGTTCAATTACGAACTTAAAGTCAATCGCATTTTTTGCTCCAATTGTTGTTTTTCTTTATATATTTTTAATTTATCAATTAGATGTTAGCTCTTTTCACCTAGTTTTAATCGGTCCATGTTTAAAAACGTTGTCAAAAATAATTCTTATTTATTTTTATAAATAAAAATTTAAAAAAAAAACTTAAATATGAAAAATAATTTTTTGACTTATTTTTTATAAAAACAATGTAAAAGTTTTTAAATTATTTCTTATATTTTTAATTTTTATTCAAAATATTATAAAAAAAAATAACTAGAAATACATCAAATTTATTTTAAAAAATAACATGCTTTAAAATAATTACCCAAAAAAATATTTTTTAAAACAAAGTCTCCATTTGGAGTTCTTGGATTCTTTTCATAGTGTGAAACTCAAAGTTGATCACAAAGTTATATGGATAAGAAAGTGTCACAAAAGGACAAAATACGTTGATAAAGAATTCAAAAGAAGTTACCCAAAAATACTTGTCCCAAGGAAGCCCAAGCTATATAAATAATATACAAAACTAAAAGAAGACCGGCATCCACAAATCAAGCAGCAATTGGCTGCATTGATACCGCCAAGGAATGTGTATTTTAGATTCAAATATTTTCTACACGGGCCAACGGTCACCTTCAAACCTCTGCCAGGTAATATAAGAGTAGACTACAAGGTGGAATACGTGACCTCAAGTCAAGTCATCGGTCTGGTGTGGAATTATTAATCCCATACTATTAAAAATGAATGAATGTTGGGTTATGTCAAAGTAGAAAGAAAAAACAAGTTAAAATAATTATTTTTATTATGAAAAATAAAATCTAATGTATAAAATAATTTATTAATTTTTAATCTAATTTTTATTTTTCTTCTATATTTTCTTTTCATTACATTTTCTTTCAAATTTTTTGGAACCAGTCTAAAAATAAATGAAATAATAATTTATTCATTAATAAGAAAACTTAAAAATTTACTTATGAATAGTTGAAAACTTTTCTTTAATAATTTTCAAATATAAATAACTTTTTCTTTTTACTAATTTTTAAGATTTAAGATGATAAAATATAAATGAGGTGCTTGCACTACATTATTGGAGAAATAGTTTGACATGATATTTGAAAACAAATTTAGAAACATATCATTTATTGCCAATTAGATTTGAAGTTGGGAGTTCAAAATTTAGGATTTCTTAAAAGTCAAAAATGTTTAGAATAAGGTTCATTTGATTGGGCTGAGACATTTAAATTTGGGCCTCATTTGGGCCGAGACCAACCCAAGTTTTGAAGAAACTATAATACTTTTCATTTGGGCCTCATTTGGAGTGTTTGAGGCACTGGTTGGGTTCCTTCCTTTAATCATAGTAATCTTGAACAACTCTAGGAGAAGTAGGGTTCATGCAAATGATCAACCTTAAAGAAAGGATCGCGAGCAGGGCTTTGCGAAGTTGCTAACTCGAAATGATCTTGACCCAACCATAAGCAGTCAGCCTTTCACCGCAATAAGAAAATCACAATAATACATGACCCAAGTAGTGTTCATGGCTTCTAACCAAAGATTATCAAAAGGGTCCATCCTTTTTGTATCCCTCTCTAAAAGTGCATTTGGTAATTATTTTAGGAAGTGTTTCTAATCTTTCTAATGCTTTCTAGAAAAACCGCCAAACACATGAATAAGGCCCAAGATTAACTCATGAAAAAGATTGCTTGATTCGATGCATGATCAAGCCATCAAAGAGATTAATTGTTTCATCCCAAAATATTTTGCCATGAAAACAGTTTACGAAACTTATTTAGGAAGTCCAAATGAATGGCTATAAGACCAACTAGAGGCTTGCAAATGGTAAAAAGAGGAAATCTAATTAAAATAACAACCTCTCTGACAATAATAACTTAACAAGAATGAACATTAATAATCCAAAAAGATACCAAAATATAACATGAAAAAACCCTACAAATGGAAGTAAAACATCAAGGAGAAAAAAAAATTCACTTCAATAAAATGGGAATACAAATAATTAAGTTCTCAACTTCTCATTGGTTTCTTCACCTTGAAAATATATCTATATATATGAATGCTTGAGGTAGGAATCTATCATCTCATAAAACAATGAACCGAAAGAGATCATAAAGAAATTATACCATAGGGACTTCCCTACAAAGGTTGATGAAAAAACCCAAAATTTCACCTTTAAGCCCTAAAATAGTACCCCAAAAAAAAAAACCAACCCTAATTTTTTTTTTTTCCCTTTTCTCAATCACCTTTCTCCCAACAAATCAAAACCCTAATGCTATATATGTTTGGACTTCAAATATAAAATAGTATAATACATGGGCTGGTGGGCTTGACAAACTTAGCCCAACAATTTTGATATGGATTAGGATGAAACAAAGGTACTCTACAAGTCGATGTGAAGGAAAAATTGCCTTGATTTTTCTTGTGACTGTTATTTTGATATTAAAATTATGTCTTGAAGACACGTTTTTTTTTTTTTCATGTGACACCAAAGTGTCAAAAATCTAGATAGTACATGTACCATAATTAGGGTTATTGAACATTTTTTACAAGTCCCTTGATTTTCTTTCTTTCCATCAAATCATTAGAAAATTTTAGCCTAAGTGCAACAACACAATAAACATTATATTAGCAAAATTGTAATGAAAAGAAATATTATTTGTTCTTTTTACATAAATGACATTGTTTACATAAGTAGGACAAGCAATAGAATGATCATATCAAATACTACATGCATAATAGTATAATACCAAATAGCTTTTCTCCAATGAAATGCACACTCAGCTTCTGGGCAGGAAAGGAATAGGCTATCGAAGTTTCCAACCAACCAGCCGCATTGCCTCTCGCAAAAATCTCAAAATTTTTTAATAAATACCACACCAGGACATGACAAAGGATTGAATATGGCAGCCTTGCCGCAAGAATTAAATAATGCAAGACCATGTTTGGTTGCCACAGGACTCGGGGGATTTCTCAGCAACCAAACGGAGCTAGCGTAGAGGAACTCAATGAAATAGGTTACGATGGGATGGAGATGGAAGAATTACGGTTGGTCTAATGGGTAAGGGTGAATATCAGCAGAAGCCATTTCCCATATCTTGATACTGGCTGTGACATTCACTCCAGTGGCATTGTTGAAGAGGAATAACCTAGCTGCTCCATAGATAGCCTCTGTTGGATAAACTCGGGTCGTGATACATGACCTCCCCCCTTGGCTAAAGCCTTCCACAATCGAATGATCAACCTGAATCAATTCATCATCAACCACCTCATCAGAGGCTTCCTTAAGGAAAAAACCAAAAGGAGAATAGACATTTAACACATCCTCGCATTTAATTATAGGCTTTTCAGGATAGTTTTCATCTTACCAGAACCCTCATGGTTGGTTTTTCATCATCAAGCACTGGAACAATGCTCCCATAAATCCTTTGATCAACATCATCCACGGCCAAAGACGACCTGCACATACCAAACAGTACCTTAGTTTACAATTTTTCCCCTTGTTACCTTATATTCTTGAGCATGATCAGATAAAAACTCAGCTCATCTGAAACATTGTCTTCGCAAATAAAATAATAAGCAAACGAACCTGGATAGATCAGTGCAGAAGAAGGTTTTGTAACTGCCATCAGTGTCTTTGGCAATGTAAAAATAAATTGGGGTCAGCTCGGAAAGTGTATCATCTGCTAAAACCAGAATGCCGAATGGCCCCAAAGCTCCCCTCCCAGCAGCACCAGCGCTAGTACTACAATTATAGATCACATCAGCTTCCACCATCGCTTCTAAGGTCTCGTTATCTACCTCAAACTCCGCCACTATGTCCAACTGCCCCATGAACAAACAGGTAGTCCTTTTAAGCTGACAGCTACTAACATATAAAAGAAAGGATAATCAGTGAAACTGAGCAAGTACCTGTGAAGCTGAGCCTATGTCAAGTGGCACAACAGATCCGGGTTCGAGTAAAACATCTTCGAACTCTGTACTGTTTGTTCTCAAGCTCTCTACCTCCTCAATTGGCCATAGAAGGAGATGGGTTCCTGTCTTATTGTCATGTAGAACAGTCCTTGGCATACTCTGTAATTAAACATTTCTCTTCAGTTAATATATGTAAACTTTATTATCATTAATAACCAAAAATTTGAGAAAAGGGTACCTGAAGGGAAGCCCATCCTTTCTTCAAGTCATCAGATTCAATATCACCTTCCGAAATCCAACCATATAGGATCCTCCTTTTCTTAACCTGATCATAAAATGTCTTTGAAGCGTAATACTTTCCATAATCAAGCCGTAACCCGATACCCACATCCAATTCCGGGTCATCGGGTGTCCATGTATCGGTCATCGGGTCATACTCCCCTAATGCGTAATAATCATGCCTGTTATCATCCATGCTGGCCTTCAACACATGCTTTATACCCGGCCCATGAGCCGACGTATCCAACCCGTATACGCCATTGATGGAAACCGGGTAAAAGTCCACGCACTCCCACATACCCGTACCCGGAACCCCATGCAATACACCGTCCAACTGCTCAAAATCGGTAAAGTTGGTGGTCTGAAATACAAGCACGATGCCTGTTGTATTGACCAGTGACCCAACTGCAACCCGCCAATTTCCATCGGCTCCGACCCACATCGTGGTCGGGTCCCGGAAATCGTCGGAAGCGATTCCGGCTGGGGGGACCATAACCGGGTTGTTTTCATATTTGATCCAATGGAGGAGGAGGGGATCAGACAGGTTGGCAGGGTATGCTAGATTTTGGACCTGCACGGAATCATTGGTATCACCGGTGTAGAGCATTATGATTTGGCCATTTGGCAGAATCGTAGCAGAGCCGGTCCAGACGCCGTTCAAATCAAACCATCGATCGGGGACCATGGCTAAGGGGAGGTAGAGCCAGTGGATCATGTCTCTTGACACTGCATGGCCCCACGTGATGTTCCCCCACACTGCTGAATCAGGATTGTACTGGTAGAAGAGGTGGTACCATCCCATGTGGAACAGTGGTCCTGCAAACACCCGATATTTTCCCATCAAATTGGAGTTTATTGCCTATTATAAAATGTCGTAACGGTTGAAAAATCACGTGGAGGACAGCCTCATGCTGTCACCCGTGAAAGCAAATAAATGAGGAAGGTGCATTTAATGTATTTGTACAATGAATTTATTTCAACCTAAAATTAAAAAATAATAATGATAAAAATAGTATGTCTTCTGTGCCCCAGAAAGGTAATTTTAAATACAAATAAAATAAATGGTGAAATTGCGTCTAAGACTAAGAGTGAAGAACAAATAAGGAAATTGAAATGAAATTACTTCTAATTTCTAAAATGATGCCCCTAAAGTCCAGACCTACCAAATGTCCACCACAAACTTCCAAGCGTAGATGTGACATGCGGAGGGGCCCACATTGAGGATCCAACCAACCACAGAATGCCAACCCATCTCTCTCCTTATTGGTCCTCGATTCCAAAAGGTATGTCCCTATCCTTTTGTCGCATTCTGTATTCATTATTGGTGCCCCTCCAGGAACGCCGTACTACTCCACCACCCCCATTGGCCATTCCCTACAATCATTCTCGACCGTCAGATCTCTTGCCGTCTCTGTTGACATTGCATAAAATTCCTTTTCTGACAACAAAGTCCCCTGATCTGACGGTCTGGAATTTGGACCAGGTCGGGCTTGTTGAATAAAAATAATAATGAACACGTGATCGGTTAGGTCCTTAACCAAACGTAACAATTTGTATCATTTATATATTTTTAAAATTAGAAAAACTAAAAACTAAAATACAGGGAACCCCGCTAGTTAAAGACGTGTTTGCCAAACTACAATAAATAATGCATTTTTTGGGAGGTTCATGATGAAAGCAAGAGAAAATTAAGAGGGATTTGAAAGAACTCACCGTCAGGATCTGAAGCAGAGCAAAAATTCCATATTCCCACGCACCAAACGCCAATCAGAAATGACAATACGATTGTAAGTACAAGAACTCATAAATCATAAAATAAAACTATAAAAGAAAATTCAACTCAAATACAAGGAAGCTCCATTTACAGTTGGCTTGTTCTATCCAAATACATCCCCTTAAAATAAATAAACCACTTATAAAATCATGCTCTACCCTTTTCTTCAAATTAAAAATTTTAAAAATAAATAAATAATAATAATTTTTTTTAATTAATTGATTTAATGTGTAATTATTCCTAATTTTGTAAAAAAAAATCATGATATGTTAAAATATAGGGTATAATTTTTTATAAAATTAAAAATATTTAAAAAAATAATATCAATACTTGCAATTTAATAAATTATTAATTTATTAATCATTATAATAAGTTAATAATATCTCTAATTATATATAAAAAAAAATTGCATGAAAAGCCACTGAGACACTCAAAAAGATCAAAGGAAGCATTTGACAAAGTGCATTTCTAAAATGATGTAAAAAAAAATTAAAATGCTAAATATTCGTACCATTTGAAAAATGGGAAGTGTAGTTGGAAAAAGAGAGAGAGAAAAAAGAAGGCGACCTACCATTCATCCAATTCTTCTCAGGCTGGAAATGGAAGGCAGTTCTCTGCCAGGCAAACATGGCGGTAGTCCAATTGTACGAAAGCCTTCGGCCGGAAAATCCCAGGAAAGACTTCTCTGACACTCCCTGGGCCACCCCTCTTCCCTCCCACTCCATAGACGGCCCGTCATTATCCACTGTCTCCGGGGTTTGTGGACTCTGATGAATGACCAAAGCCACCATGGAGGCTAGGAACATGAGGGAGGCCAATGTGACAGCAAAAACCTTCAAGGGACGGCGCTGCCCCAGAGCCGGAGCTCCGGCGGGGACCGGGTGGTCGGGTAGGGGGGAGTAGAGGAGTGGGACATAAGTTTCATCATGTAGAAGATCATGAGAAGTAGCATGGTGGGTGTCCATTGAGTGAATGGAATGAAGAAGAGGAAGTGAGAAATGATCTATCTATCTATCCATATATAGAGAGATGTGAAGAGGAGAATAGTGAATGGACATGAACAGAAACGATCTATTTATCCCTGCACAAGAAATTCTTTTTCTTTTATTTTCTTTTTTTTTTCTTGGGGATTTTTTATTTGGTTTGGGGATGGGATGGGGCTGGTTGGTTTAGTCCAGCTTGGTTGGGAAGTGGGGGAGGGAGAGAAGGAGGCAATGTGATATTATTAATGGGGACAAGGGAAGGTGAGAGCATGGAGGCAACTTGGATCATATATACAATGTTTCTGACTTTTCCTTTTTCTTTTTCCTTCTCAACAAAAAAAACCATTCATTTAAGGGTGCCTTCAATTCATGAAATGGCATGTGGAAAATTTTGAAAAAAAATATATATATATTCTACGATTTAACGTGAAAAATACTTAAAATAAATAAAATATAATAAAAATTACTAAAAATTGTACATATTTTAAAGTTCTTTATTCTAATAAAAATATTAAATAAATATGACTATTTGAGAAAAAAAAAATATTATTCAAACATAATGTTTATTTTCCTTAAATGTTTCTTTTTTTCTCCATATTCTCTTTTTCTTACAATTTTATGTCTTTAAGTTATATTTGATTTAAGAAAAATACTAAAAAAATAAAATAAAAAAATACTAATAGAAATGTTTTTTTTTTTTATGTTTGGTTTTAGTCCAAAAAATATAAATAAAAATCAAATATAATTAAAACTAATAAAAAAAATTATGCATTTTTAAGTTATTTAATTTTTATATAAAAGAAGAAAAATAACTTAATTAAGGTTTAAGTAATATAATAAAATAATTTATTGACTTTAATTTTTTTCCTGACATTTTTCCTCTCTATTTTCTTTTTCTTATACTTTTAAAAACCAAAAGTACCCTTAAAATTTGAATATATTTCTTATAAATACAATTATTAAGGGGGGCAATGTTGTAAATTTTTTCTTTGCTAGTGTGTATGTTCTTATTTTATTTTTCTTTTCCTTATTATTTTTCTTCTATGACATTAGAACAAATTTGGAAAAAGAAAATCCATAATTTAAATTCTAATATTTAGTATATATATTTTACTTTATAAAATTATTTGTTTTTCCAAGACATTAGAACAAATTTGGAAAAGAAAACCCATAATTTTTATGATATCAAAGTATGAAAGAAATGGCATTCCATCATAAGGTGGCTATTCAAGATAAAAATAGAAAGAATAATTCCATCAAATAAAGACTTCAAAATTTTCTTTAAATAAGACATTACATTAGCTATTCACACAATCATCAATTTTGTTATTTTCTTCTTTTGCTATGAATATTTTGTTATTTTCTCCTTTTGCTTTGAATAATCTCACATTAACGCATGGACACTGTATTCATTAAGAAACCTCAAGACTAAGGTGGTGTTTGTTTTTTGGTTGAATAGAAAAAGTCAAATAGTTTGGCTCTTTCTATTCAGCTAAAAGTACTTTGTTGATTCTAACCAATATAATTAAAGTGAACTTATTATCAATAAGTTTAGTTTAATTATGTTGGTATATGTCAATAAGTTACTTTTAACTGAATAGAAAATGTCAAATATTTTGATTTTTTCTATTCAGCCAAAAAACAAACACCACCTAAGCAAAAAAAGAAAAGAGAGAGGGAGAGGGAGAGGGAGAGAGAGTTAAAAAGAGGAGAGAGATAGCAAATTGAAAAATGACAGAATCTTAACTGTTAGTTTTCCAAGCTTTAGTTTTTTTCAATATTCACTATCTCAGGTACAAAACCTGTAATATAATTTATTATTTAAAAATATAATCTTTTTGAAAATTTTCTTTTATTTAAAAAAATTATTAAAAAAAATCAATAAAATTTCAAATTAGTTATCGAGTTAAATATACTTTACCCTCTTAACCTTTGACATGTTTTACATTTTACTTTCTCATATTCAAAATCCTGACATTTTGACATTTAAACTTATTAGATACCAACACTTTGCCTTCAATTACAAACTTTTCATAAAATTGATATTTTTATACTTTGATTCAAACACTAAGTACAAAAATTGAGTAAAATAAACTTTGAATCAACAACCTTGAAATAAAATTTCTTAAAATATCTATAAAATATATTAACTATTAATTTTGATTTTTTATTTTAGAGAGATACTTATATAACTATTGATGATTTTCACATATAGTTGTGCAATGTGGTGGCTTCAAACTTGAGTAATGGATTTTTTATTTGTATTTCAGTTGTTTTTGTTTATATTTTAGCGTTGTTTTTTTTACTTAACAAATTATTTATTCAATTTTTAATAAGCTTAGAGGGCAAAATGTTGTTTTTAACAAATTTGGGGAGCAAAATATTAAATTTTGAATGTAATGGAACAAAATGTAAAATACAATAAAGATTGAAGAGGCAAAATATAGAATCAAGGGGTTAAAATGGATTAAATAATCCTCATATTTGTGAATTTAACTTTCTTCCATATTTTTGTTTGAAGAGTAATCCATTTTTTATATAAATGTCATTGACTATTTTAAGTATTTACATGTATATTTTAAAAGAAATTGTTATTTTTGTATATATAAAAAAAACGAGAGTATTTTTGTCAAAAAGTAACGAAAAAATAATGAATGATTAAATTTTTAAAATTGGGTTTGCAATTACTCTTTTAATCGAACTAATCTTAAAATATATTTATCCCTTAATTATTTTACATATAAAAACTAGTTAATTAGAACTTAGTGAATATTACAAATTATCAAAGGAAAATAAATAAATTATAATTCATTTTCATTTTTTTATTTGTAAAAATATAAAAATATAAAAATGTACTAACTTAACTTCTATATGAAATATAAGAGGGATTTGATTTACTAATATGAAAATATATGGGAAAAAAACTTCAATTTTTTTAATTAGTATTATCTTTATTTATTTAAAAATAATTTGAAATACATATACTTTTTAATGAGTCATCCAATTATTCGCAAAAATGTCCATTTACTCATCATATCATCCAAATCAATTAACAACTAAACTTCTTCATATAGATATTTTCTTTCTTTTTAGATATTTTATTATTATTATTATTATTATTATTATTATTATTATTATATTTGACATTTTTTTTCTCTAGAAACATTATAAAGTAAGAATTTTTTTAAAAAAATATTATAGTATTAATAAGTTAAAAATAAATTCATATTCTTGATAGTAAATAAACCAATAATAAATTTGTATTTATTATATAATATTAATAATTGTTTAATATAATAGAGAATAAAATTTGTTGTAAGAGTTTTTCAGATATAAAATGTTTTACAATATGGTTGTACTTTAATATACAGTATAAAAATAAATAAATAATTAATTATATTATATTAAATAAATTAATCATAATTAAAATAATTATACATTATTAAATTTATTATTTATTATTTAATAAACAACCTTATTACTTTTTGAATTGGTAATTATAATTAAATAGGATTTGTTTTGACAATATTTCCTCTTAAAATTTTGGGAAATAAAAAAAAATACTAATCCTGTTTAATTAGGAATTTTTTTTTTTTTTTTTTTGCACACTATTTCCTAAACTTTTAGGAAACTAAAATAAGAATCCTACTCGGTGTTTGTTTCTAGAGAAGAAAAAAAAATCTCAAATAATAAAATAATAAAATATCTAAAATAAAGTGAAACATTTATACAGATAAATCTAGTTGTCAATTGATTTAAATGATATGACAAATATAATAGTATTTTTGGGAATAATTGGATGACTCATTAAAAAGTGCATATATTTCAAATTATTTTTAAATAAATGAAAATAATACTAATTTACAAAATTTGAGATTCTTTTTTTCATATATTTTCATATTAGTGAATCAACTTTCACTTTTCCCAACTTTTATTTTCTATATCTTTAAAAATTATTTTGAAAATTCTTAAACTTAAGGTATTAAATTTTTTTAATACCTTCGTTTTTTTAAACAATTTTTAAAAATTATCATTCTTTAAAAGAAAATCTCAAAGAGATTTTCAATTTTATATAAAAGTTAGTGTCATTTTCTGTTTCCAAAATAATAATAATAATAATAATAAGACACGTGTGTAAAATGTGTTGGTTCATCATTTCGCATTCAATAAGAAGCAAATTGCTATATTTCTTCTATTATCAACCCAACATTTTGCCCCATTTTCTATCTTGAAAATTTTGAATAGATGTTAGAAAATCAAAATAATATTGAAGAAAATAAAATAAATAAATAAATGACATGACTTTATTTGTTGACTATTTGGTTTTTATTAGATTAGTGTGATGAGAAGCCAAGTTTGACAACTAATCGCTAGACTATAGCCCATTGTGCATCTAGAGCTTGAGGAACTATTGCATTTGGTTTGACCTTTAGGTGAGAAATTAGAAAGAACTTTTTATTTAATTTGGTGAGTTAGGTTGAGTAAAAGACTCAAACTAGTCTTGCACGACTGTGATGTTTTGAAACTATATACATAAAAGGCACTAACTATCTTCAATTCAAAATATGGTCTAGTCACATTTTAAATATGGTAGTTTAGCCTCTAAATGTGATCATCTAATTTTCAAGCCTAATTAATCCTTTATAATCTACCATTTTGCAAGTGGAAGTATCATACCATGCTACACAATATATTGACCCTTATTTATTTTTTATTTCTAAAATAAAATTTTTAAAAAGTTACTACTATTCAGGTGATGTCATTTGTTCATCTTTAAGTGTTATAAGTACATCTTCGGGTTTTGTACCTGAATTTCATTAGTTTGTAACTTATATTTTGATCTTATTTGTTTATATTTTCTTTCGGTGGTAGTAATTTCATCACACATTGAATTGAATGATATAGCCCGAGAGTTTTGACAAATATGAATTTGGTATCTTACTATTTTCTAAATAGAATTATAATTCTGGAAGTGGAAGTACCATACCATAATACACTCTATCATGACTTTAATTTATTTTTTTATTTCTAAAATAAAAAATTATACACAATCCTATTTTTTCTCAATAAATACCTAAAAATCACCACTAATTAGAAGATATTATTTATACATCTTTCGTGGTCATTTGTATATCTTTAAAGCTTTATACTTGAATTTCATTAGTTTTTAACTTACATTTTTATTCTATTTATTTGTATTCTCATTTAATTAATGACACAAATTTTATCACACATTCAAGGGTGTTGATGGTTGACAGATACAAAATCGATATGCTATTATTTTCCAGCTATATAACTTCATGTGACTATTTACTTTTCATTCAAATTTGGAGCCTTTGTATTATTTTATTTTATTTCTTATTTATTTTGATTAAATCAAATAATAGCATTTTTCATGAGGTGCTCCTCCTAGAAACCATTGAAATAAATTGGAATATTATTATACTTTATTAATCCTTTTAGCCATCTTTTCTTCTTTCCAAATAAGGATTAAACATTGATATAAAAATGGGTTGTGTTTAGTATCCAACAACTAGACTAAAGTGATTCTAATCATGACCTTAATAAAAAAATTGATGCATTTTGAAATTATTTAATTTTTATATAAAATGGTTAAAATAAGTTAAATAAGTATAAAATAATATATAAAAATAATTTGTTAATTTAAAATTTTCTTCCTTTTCTTCTTTTATTTTTATTTTATTTATTAAATTTTATATAAGTAAACAAGTTCTAAATCTAGGGCTGGAGGAAGTATTGCCTTTGGTTGACCAGTTGGTGAGAAATTAGAAGGATCTTTCTATTTAATTTGGTGAGTTAGGTTGAGTAAATGGCTCAATCTAATCTTCCACAACAATAATTGTTTGAAATCACATGGATATTAAAGGCATTAACTATTTTCAAAATATGATCAATTTACATCTTAAATAGGATAGTTTAGCTTCTAAACATGATTACCTAATTCTCAAATGAAATTAATCCCTTTTAATCTAATCCTCTACAAGTGGGGGTACCATACTATTATAATACACAATACCATCACCCCTTTTTTATTTCCTATTTCTAAAATAAAAATGATATCTCGTATTATAATATTAAAATGTATTTTTTTTCACAAATATTAAAAGACAGTATGATATATACAATTTTACATCTTATGACTTTATATTCAAATCTATTTGATTTGTACCTTATGCCTTGGTTCTATTTGTTTAATCAACGACTACCAGGCATATGCAATTTTTCAAATGTAACATGTGGTAAATCTTGATTTGGTATTTTAATATTTTTCAACTTTGTCATCTTGTTTCAACCATTATTTTTCATTAAATTTTGACTCTTTATTCCCTGTTTTAGCTTTCTTTTCTTCTTTCCAAATAGTGACTAAACATTTATATAAAAATATGATTATGGGCATCCAACTACTAGATTAAATTGACTTAAGTAATGACCCATTAAGGTGATGACAGCTAGGCAAATAAAAAATGTTCATAAAAGACAAGCTCATCATGATAATTTTGATTATAAAATTAATAACAAAATTGGAAAGAACAATTTGATCGATTGATAAGAGGGTCTATATAGTTAAATAGTACCCATTAATGAATGCCCATGGTGCCAAAAAGTGATTAATTAATTAATTAAACTAATCCAATAAACACCAATCTATATCTTCTTATACCATCAACTCCAAGGCCTGCATTTGGACCATATGTTTAACCTTTAGGGCTAACAACTAATCAAAATTTAATTTAGTCACTAACTCAATTAACACCATATCTAATACAATAAGCATATATTTAAATGTAGTACAACAATTTTCCATTCCTTGAATGATTCTTTCTTAAAGTTGTAAAAAGTTGAAATTTGAGTTTTCTCCTTTCTTATTTTACAAAAGAAAAACAGAATCCAGGAGGAATTTCTAAGATTTTTTTTTTTTTTTTTTTAAAAAAAAGGGAGGACCACACATTTCAATAATTCCCCACCAACCCCAATATGAGGCATGCGTTGCCATGCCTAAAAACAGTTGTAGAAATGACAAGTGATGGGTACGTCCACAACGTATGGCTAAACTAATTAGGAGACGCGGCCAACTTGTGAATCACACGAATTCAATTCCTAGGGTACAACTGGGCTGTGCTGGGTCAATTAATAATCAACTCGATCACACGATTCATGAATAAATTATCTAATTTAATTCGATTTGCAATCTGAATCGTCCAATCCAAAATTTTTGTTTCAATTTTTTATTTAAATAAGATTAAGATCATATATAGAAAAATGTATGGGTTAGATTTGGATTGAGTAAATTACTCAAATTAATCAAGTTAAAACTTAAGTTTGACGACGGGATATCTTCATCAAGTTAAAACTTAAGTTAGATAATGTGATTACTTAAATTATAGATGCATTTTAAAATCGACCCTTTTGAATTTTATAGTGGATAATATATATATATATATATAGTTAGATGTGAGTCATTATAAATTATATCAAAATAGATTTTTAATTTCAATATATGACTTATTCAACTTATAAAGGATATCTATTTATTTGGATCGATAATCTCATGAGACATAATAAAGACGTTGTATTTTCCTATACATCAAACAGAAAAAAAAATAAATTATTGTTGTTATATATGTATGAATTTCTCTTAATCTTATAAATACGTTTTAACACTCTCGGAATCCTTTTAAATTATTCACATAATTAGTTGTGGTTCATTATAAATAAGATTGACATGCATTTGAGTTCACTAAGCCCAAACTTGAAAATTAACAATTAATCTCGTTAATAATAGATTTATCAATCTCGTACAATAATTCAATATAAGATAAATAGTTTAATTTTAGTCAATAAAAAATTATTCTATCTATTTTTATACATGAGATAAATGGTTTGAATATTAATTAAAATTTAAAAATATTTTGTTAAATAATATAATATAAGTTTAATTGCTTATGATATATAAAAAATAAAATACAATTATTTAATTATAAATATTAAATATTCAATTCGATTATCCGACGTGGCAAAGTAGAAAGAGATGTAGCTGTCCAATCCCGCCACAATCAAATCGGTGATAATTAGAGAAGATTGTCGCGTAACAACTCTCCACGTGCTGCACGTGCTACTCTGATAGCGTACAGCCCACACCACAAAAAGTTGAAAGTATTTTCTGTTCTGTCCACTGTCTCTCTCTTGACCCTTCGTCTCCAAACCGGCCATTTGTTCCCAAAAGAAATTGCTTCTGAAGAAATTGGATATGAGTCTTTTATTATTTCAATTTATCTTTACATCTTATTCCATGTCTTTGTTAACAGTTGTCTCTCTCGATTAATTTTGAAATCCTATCAAATATCAAATATCAAATCAACCACCGGATCAAGACAGAAGTATGAATTTCCCCTGGCCGGACATAGATCTAAGTTGGTAGGAGCACAAGGAGTCCTATGCCTTAAAATTTTGAACAATAATTGACCAAGGAATGGTTGGTTTGAACTTTGAAGGGTTGAAAGTCGGATGATAGGTTTAAAATGGGGTTTTAATGTTTATGCTTTGGAACCCATGTGGGGCAACATGCCACCAAAACTGTCTCATCCAAAATTCCCTTCATTATATGAATTCTGACCATAGCCTGAACCAAAAATGTCTCTATTCTGAGGACCGTTGTATGCGATCATGTGCTCTAATGTCCAACACTCCATCAGAAGAAAGAAAGACCTACTATTATTCCTATGATTTATGTAGCGTTGTTTTGAAAATCGTCTTAATCTTCCATATAGGGAATACTTTAGAAAAGCTATGTTGTACCTTCGAGGTGGATCTTAATATTCCATATAGACGTACTATTTTTGAATTTAAACTCATTTTTTAC
Organism: Vitis riparia; assembly: GCF_004353265.1. Classification (NCBI taxonomy): domain Eukaryota; kingdom Viridiplantae; phylum Streptophyta; class Magnoliopsida; order Vitales; family Vitaceae; genus Vitis; species Vitis riparia. The sequence continues at coordinate 13,203,555 of NC_048446.1, read as the reverse complement.
AAACATGTTTTTTCTTTAAAAATGAATAATTTTAATTTCTTATTTCATTTTTCCTTTAAAAGATAAATAAAAATAAATTACGATTCCAATTTTCAAAATTCAAATTTTCACATAAAAATAAGTGATAAAGTGAAAATATAAATGAAAAATACAGTTTCACACATATATTCAATTACTCAAATGAGACACATTTTAGATATCTATCTAACTTTTTAAGATTTTTCAACTTTATAATCTCATCCGATTATTTACTTTTATTGAATTTTGACTCTTTCTAATTATTTTATTTTTTCTTATTTATTTTAATTAAGTCAAATAATAGTGTTTGACTTGTTTCCATTAGAGTTGCCATTTATATAAAAAAAGGATGGTTAGCCTCCAACTACTAAGAGTGACTCAAATAATGACCTCATTAAGATGATGACTATGAGGCGAATAAAAAAGTTTGTAAAAGACAAGATCATCATCATAATTTTGATTATAAAATTAATCAAAATAGTATTCATTAAGAGGGTCCATATAGTTAAATAGTATTCATTAATTAATGCCAACGATGCCTAATAATCTTTTAACAGTGATTAATTAATTAAACAAATCCAATAAAGACCACTCTATATCTTCTTAAATTCTTTTCAGTCCCTCTGCAATCAGCCCTGGCCCCACAAATCCAAAATGTATTGGTTAGATTTAGATCGAGTAAATTACTTAAATTAAAACTCTTGATATCTCATATTAAATAGGAGAAAAAGATTTTAACATTATATATATATGAAAAGTCATAAAAGTCCTTTTGGATCCATAATATATAATATTTATATGATTAGACATACATCGTTATAAATTATATCAAAGTCGATCTTTAAACCCTATGTAAGGAGTTGTTTAGCCTGAAATGTTTGTCGATTTGATCTCATAATCTTGTAAAACATAATGAGAATATCGTGTTTAAATACATAAGAAAAAAGGAAAAAGTTCATATCACTATATATATGTATGTATAAACTCATCCCAATTTTGTAGATATGTTTTAAAGCTTTGAGAGTATTTTTGAACCTATAACAGACAGTATTTATATTGTTAGATGTAATTTATTATAAATAACAGTGAGATACATCGAGTTTGGTTGCACAAAAAAATTAAATGCATAATATATTAATAAAAGAAAAGAAAATTTACCCATAAAAAAATTCACTTAGCTCAAGAATTAACCACTAAATTGTGTTAATATTAGATGCATGAATGTCATACAATAATTTAATATAAGATAAAATTTTTAAATTTAGTAGATAAAAAATGGTCTATCAATTTTAATATTAATTAAAATCTAAAAATCTTTTGTTAAATAATATAATATAATTTAATTCTTTATGATACATAAAAAAAATAAAATATAATTATTTAATTATAAATATTAAATATAATATAATTTCATTTAATTTTTGATTTTTTTTGGCCCTTTACATACCCACTTGCACACCAACTTTGTTAGGATATATATTAATTAAGTTGTGCTTTGCAATAAATGCAATTTGTTGTCATATGCCCCACCTCCTCTACATTCTCATGGTCATATTTCTAGTACTAATACAACTGATTGGAGATCTTCATGCCTTTTGTAATACAGAAATATTAAAGTTATTTTAATAGAATTTTGGCCATGGCCTCAACAAAAAATGTCTCTATTCGAGGGACCTTTGTATAGGATCATGTGCCCTAATGTCCTACACTCCATGAGGGGGGAGTAGGTGCCTTCAAAACGTCCATTTCCCATTTGGGATCATGTCACTATATATGTATTCTCTTACCATACTCCAAAATCTTCATGAAATATTGGGATTTTTGATACATGTACGGACTTTTAAAAAAATTATTTTCTAAAATTCCATAGATTGGAAAATAATTCCGATTCTACAGCACTTTTGGACATGTAGGAGAGAGGTGGAAAAAAAATATGTTATATTTTAACTTTTTTAACACGACCTATTTTCATATATCTTGAATTTAATTTTATATTAGAGGTCTCTTTTCAAAAGACATCTTTTATAATTTTTAAATTTAAAATATATACTTAAAAGAATTTAATTTAAATTATAAGTGTCTCTTCAAGATACATTTTTTACGATTCCAAAAAATTGGATTTATAGTAAAAGGTATCTTTTAAAAAGATAATTTTCATAATTCTATAAAATCTAATATATATTTAAGGTGTCTCTTTAAGAGACACCTTTCACAGTTTCACAAATTTTAATTTATATTACAAGTATGTCTTGAATTTGATTTTATATAGAAGGTGTCTCTTTCCTCAATTCCAAAAAAAATCCAATATATATTAAAGGTGTCTCTACACCTTCCACAATTCCACAAAATTTTAATTTATATTACAAGTATCTCTTGATTTTGATTTTATATTGAAGGTAAACACTTTCTACGATTAAAAAAATGGATTTATACTAAAGGTGTCTCTTAAATAGGCACTTTGTACAATTCCAAAACATCCAATATATACTAAAGACATCTCTTCAAAAAACACATTTTATATAAAATCAATTTTAAGAAACACTTGTAGTATAAATTAAAATTTATGAAATTGTTGAATGTGAAAATTAAAATTAAAATTAAAATTCAAGACACTTTTAGTATATATTGGAATTTGTGGAATTGTGAAAAATGTTTCTTTAAGAGACATCTTTAGTATAAATTTAATTTTTTTGAAATTGTAGAAGATGACTATTTTAATATAAAATCAAATTCAAAAGACACTTGTAGTATAAATTAAAATTTGTGAAATTGTGAAAAATGTTTCTTGAAGAGACAACTTTAATACATATTGAATTCTGTGGAATTATGGAAAGTGTCTCTTAAAGAGACACGTTTAGTATAAATCCATTTTTTTTTTAAATTGTAGAAAGAGATACATTCAATATAAAATCAAATTCAAAAGACATTTGTAATATAAATTAAAATTTGTAAAATTGTAAAAGATGTTTCTTGAAATGACACCTTTGATATATATTGGATTTTATGGAATTGTGAAAAGTGTCTTTTCAATGTATAAATCAAATTTTTTTGGAATTATAGAAGGTATTTCTTTAAGAGACACCTTTAGTTTAAATTAAATTCTTCTAAGTGAATATTAGAGATTTAAAAATTGTGGAAAATGTCTCTTTAAAATACACCTTCCACATGGTGAAAAGTGTCATAAATCCATCAATATTTTTCCAACTACCATTTTTTAAAGTTGCCTTATAAATTAAAAAAAAAGCTCGAAATATTGTCATTTCAAAGGCAATCTCAACGGGACTACTGTTTGGACATCAATAGATATGAGCTCTCAAACATATATATGGTTATGCATGGGAATAATTTGCTGCCACTTTACCATATAATACCAAAATAAAATATCGTGGGAATAATTTATCTGATCCTCAAAGATAAGTTTGTTTACTAATTATTTACTAAATTAAATGAATCTAATTATGTAATATTCCACATTGGATAAAGAAAATAATTTTTGAAATTATACTTGTAGACTTCTCTTAACCTTGTAAATATGTTTTAATATGTAGAAGAGAATTGATCATTACAAATAATGCTTTCATAATTTATTGCATGTGGTGACTGCTTAACGTCTAAGTGATACCTCTATTACCCCATGCACAAAGCAACATTGGACCTAAGATGATTGTTTTGTACTCCATGCATGTTTATATTCTTTATAGATGACCATGAAATCATTTTAAGCTAACACCATATAATTCTCCATCTTCATTGATGATCATGAGCTGTGTATCTTTCTTTTGAAGTTATACCTTCTCATTATTTAAGATGTTTTGGTAACATTTTTTAAAATACCTTTTTAAAATTGTTGTTTCTCATAATTTACTTTTTCTTATTTATTTTAATTAAATTGAATAAAAGTGTCTTTCATGACTTATTCCTTTTAGAGTTCTTGTTAGAAATCATTAAAAGTGCATTTATCAGTAATTTTAATAAGTATTTCTAATCTTCCTAATACTTGAAAAATAAAAAATTTGAAATGTTAAAAGGGTTAAAAACGCTTTCGAGAATCACTATCAAATAGACTCTAAAATAAGGTGGAATATTATTATACTTCATTCGCCCTTAACTTTCTTTTCTTCTTTCCAAATAAGGGCCGAACATTTATATAAGAAAGGATTGTTAACCTTCCAATACTAGACTAGTAATTCAAATAATGAACCCATTAAGATGACGACAATAAGGTGAATAAAAAAGCTTGCAAAAGACAAGCTCATAATAATAATTTCGATTATAAAATTAAGAACAAAGTTGGAAAAAACAATTTGATGGATTGATAAGAGGGTCCATGTAGTTGAATAGTACCCATTAATCAATGCCAATGGGTGTCTAACAATATGTTAAAAGTGATTAATTAATTAAACTGATCCAAGAAAGACCAATCTCTATCTTCTTAAATTATTTTCATTTATTATAATTGATTTCTTGTCTTAGTCCCAATGCCATCAACCCTGGGGCCAACATTTGGACCATATGTTACCCTTTAGGGCTAACAACTAATTAAAATTTAATTTTGTCACAAAGTATATATATATAAATGTAGTATAACAATAAATGGAAATATTCCTTGAAAGACTCTTTCTTAAACTTGTAAAAAGTTAAAATTTGAGATTTCTCCTTACCGGTTTTATAAAAGAAAAAGAAATCCCTCTTTTATTTTATTTTTATTTTTTAGAATGAGGAGTGAGACCACACATTTCATTCATGAAGATAAGTCTTTTAATTTAATAAATAAGAAATTAATTTATCTATGAGATAAATTGTTTAAATACTAATTAAAATTTAAATATTGTCATTTCAAAGGCAATCTCAACGGGACTACTGTTTGGACATCAATAGATATGAGCTCTCAAACATATATATGGTTATGCATGGGAATAATTTGCTGCCACTTTACCATATAATACCAAAATAAAATATCGTGGGAATAATTTATCTGATCCTCAAAGATAAGTTTGTTTACTAATTATTTACTAAATTAAATGAATCTAATTATGTAATATTCCACATTGGATAAAGAAAATAATTTTTGAAATTATACTTGTAGGCTTCTCTTAACCTTGTAAATATGTTTTAATATGTAGAAGAGAATTGATCATTACAAATAATGCTTTCATAATTTATTGCATGTGGTGACTGCTTAACGTGTAAGTGTTACCTCTGTTACCCCATGCACAAAGCAACATTGGACCTAAGATGACTGTTTTATACTCCATGCATGTTTATATCCTTTATAGATGACCATGAAATCATTTTAAGCTAACACCATATAATTCTCCATCTTCATTGATGATCATGAGCTGTGTATCTTTCTTTTGAAGTTATACCTTCCATGACGTTTTTGCATTCCTATAGTTTCTCATTATTTAAGATGTTTTGGTAACATTTTTTAAAATACCTTTTTAAAATTGTTGTTTCTCATAATTTACTTTTTCTTATTTATTTTAATTAAGTCAAATAAAAATGTCTTTCATGACTTATTCCCATTAGAGTTCTTCTAAAAAATTATTAAAAATGTGTTTAACAGTTATTTTAATAAACATTTTTAATCTTTTTAGCACTTGAAAAATAAAAATTTTTGAATGTTAAAAGGGTAAAAAACGCTTTTAAGAATCACTATCAAACAGACTCTAAAATAAGGTGAAATATTACCATACTTCATTCGCCCTTAACGTTCTTTTCTTCTTTCCAAATAGGGATCAGACATTTATATAAAAAAGGATCATTAGCCTTCCAATACTATTATACTTTATTCGCCTTTAACTTTCTTTTCTTCTTTCCAAATAAGGACCGAACATTTATATAAGAAAGGATTGTTAACCTTCAAATACTAGACTAGTAATTCAAATAATGAACTCATTAAGATGACGACAATAAGGCGAATAAAAAAGCTTGCAAAAGACAAGCTCATAATAATAATTTCGATTATAAAATTAAGAACAAAGTTGGAAAAAACAATTTGATGGATTGATAAGAGGGTCCATGTAGTTGAATAGTACCCATTAATCAATGCCAATGGGTGCCTAACAATATGTTAAAAGTGATTAATTAATTAAACTGATCCAAGAAAGACCAATCTCTATCTTCTTAAATTATTTTCATTTATTATAATTGATTTCTTGTCTCAGTCCCAATGCCATCAACCCTGGGGCCAACATTTGGACCATGTGTTACCCTTTAGGGCTAACAACTAATTAAAATTTAATTTAGTCACAAAGTATATATATATATATAAATGTAGTACAACAATAAATGGAAATATTCCCTAGAAAGACTCTTTCTTAAACTTGAAAAAAGTTAAAATTTGAGATTTCTCCTTGCCGGTTTTATAAAAGAAAAAGAAATCCCTCTTTTATTTTATTTTTATTTTTTAGAATGAGGAGTGAGACCACACATTTCATTAATGAAGATAAGTCTTTTAATTTAATAAATAAGAAATAAATTAATCTATGAGATAAATTGTTTAAATACTAATTAAAATTTTAAAGTGGATTAAAATTTAAATATTGTTAATTAAATGATATAATATAAATTTAAATATTTATGGTATATAAAAATATATAAATAAAATATAATTATTTAATTACAATGATTAAATATCCAATCCGATTATTCTCAATGTAAATAGTGAAAAGAGCTGCAGCTGGCCGATGCCGCCACCATCAAATCGGTGATAAGGGTCATCTAGAAAGAATTAGAGAAGATTGTTACGTAAATCTCTCCACGTGCTACTCTGACACCATCCCCGGCCCACGCCTGAAAAGGTTGAAAACTTTTTTGGTTTTGTCCACTGGCTCTTCAACCTTTCGCTCTCCAAAGCAACCTTTTGTTCCATTACTTTTTTGCATTCCTATAGTTTCTCTTTATTTAAGATGTTTTGGTAACATTTTTTTAAATGCCTTTTTAAATTTGTTGTTTCTCATAATTTACTTTTTCTTATTTATTTTAATTAAGTTGAATAAAAGTGTCTTTCATTACTTATTCCCATTAAAGTTCTTGATAGAAATCATTAAAAGTACATTTAACAGTGATTTTAATAAACATTTGTAGTCTTTCTAATACTTGAAAAATAAGATATTTTAAATACGAAAAGGGTTAAAAATGCTTTCGAGAATCACTATCAAATAGATTGTAAAATAAAGTGGAATATTATTATACTTCATTCCCTCCTTAACTTTCTTTTCTTCTTTCTAAATAAGGATCGGACATTTATATAAAAAAAGGAGTGTTAGCCTTCCAATACTAGACTAATAATTCAAATAATCAACCCATTAAGATGAGACAGTAAGGCGAAAAAAAAAGCTTGCAAAAGACAAGCTCATCGTAATAATTTCAATTATAAAATTAAGAACAGAATTGGAAAAAAACAATTTGATGGATTGAAAAGAGGGTCTATGTAGTTGAATAGTACCCAGTAATCAATGCCAATGGGTGCCTAACAATATGTTAAAAGTGATTAATTAATTAATTAATTAATTAAATAAACTAATCCAACAAAGACCAATCTCTATCTTCTTAAATTATTTTCATTTATTATAATTGATTTCTTGTCTCAGTCCCAATGCCATCAACCCTGGGGCCAACATTTGGACCATATGTTACCCTTTAGGGCTAACAACTAATTAAAATTTAATTTTGTCACAAAGCATATATATATAAATGTAGTACAACAATAAATGGAAATATTCCTTGAAAGACTCTTTCTTAAACTTGTAAAAAATTAAAATTTGAGATTTCTCCTTGCCGGTTTTATAAAAGAAAAAGAAATCCCTCTTTTATTTTATTTTTATTTTTTAGAATGAGGAGTGAGACCACACATTTCATTAATGAAGATAAGTCTTTTAATTTAATAAATAAGAAATTAATTTATCTATGAGATAAATTGTTTAAATACTAATTAAAATTTAAATATTGTTAATTAAATAATATAATATAAATTTAAATATTTATGGTATATAAAAATATATAAATAAAATATAATTATTTAATTACAATTATTAAATATCCAATCCGATTATTCTCAATGTAAATAGTGAAAAGAGCTGCAGCTGGCCGATGCGCCACCCTCAAATCTGTGATGAGGGTCATCTGGAAAGAATTAGAGAAGATTGTTGCGTAAATCTCACCACTTGCTACTCTGACACCATCCGGCCCACGCCTGAAAAGGTTGAAAACTTTTTTGGTTTTGTCCACTGGTTCTTCAACCTTTCGCTCTCCAAAGCAAAAATTGCATGTGAAGAAAGGACTTTTCTTAATAGTACGATAATTTAAAAAAGTTATGATTAAATTATTATAGTAGAAAAAGTCATTACAAATATATAATAGTTTTTGCCCCCTAGAAAAAAGAAGAGAGAAGAAAAGAGAGAGGTGAACGGATAATTTTTTTTTAACACCAAAATCATCTTTTCAAATTTCAAAAGACGAAATCGTCTTTTCAAAAGATGATTTTAAAAAAAATTTCAAAAGGGAAATCGTCTCTTTAAGAGACGAGTTTCCATGAGGAATTGTTTTTTTTTTTTTTTTTTTTAAATAATTTGGAAATTTTAAATATATATATATATATATATATATATATATATATATATATATATTTTCATGGAACCCTTTGAGGAATTGTTTTTTTTTATTTAATAATTTGGGAATTTTTTTAAAAAAATATATATTTTTTTTTCCATGGGAACTCGTCTCTTGTTCCCTTGAGGAATTTTTTTTTTTTTAAATATATTTTTTTCATGGAACTCGTCTCTTGAAGAGACGAGTTCCCTTGAGGAATTTTTTTTCCGTTTTATTTTTTTATTTTTTTATTTTTATAAATGGGGAATTTTAAAAAATATATATATTTTTTTCATGGAACTCGTCTCTTGAAGAGACGATTTCCCTTTTGAAATTTTTTTAAAATCGTCTTTTGAAAAGACGATTTCGTCTTTTGAAATTTGAAAATATGATTTTGGTTTAAAAAAAAAATTTATCCATTCACCCTCTCTCCTCTCTCCTACGTGGCAAAAACTACCATATATTTGTAATAACTTTTTCTACTATAATAATTTAAGTATAACTTTTTTAAATTACCGTACTATTGAGAAAAGTCCTCTGAAGAAATCGGATATATTAATTAAGTTGTGCTTTGCAATAAATGCAATTTGTTCGGATATGCTTCATCTCTTGTACATTCTCACAGGATCGTATTTTTATTACTAATAGATCTCTAGAGATCTACGTGTCTTTTGTATTAAATATATATATATATATATATATATATATATATAGATGATAAAAATAATTGAGAGTGAATTTCAATGATAACTGCGTTTAGGGTAGTGTTTTTCTTCTAATAACTTTTCAATGGAGAAGAAAAATCACATGTAAATATGAATACAATAATATTCTATCAATAATTTATATATGTAAGTCACATGTAAATATTTTAAGACTCCCAAACGTAAATTCTTAAGAATAATTATTTTCTTAATACATTTTCAATTACTAGATATCAATTAAATTGAATAAAAAATTATTCAAGATTTTTTAAAGATAATCACACTTATTTCAACTTATTTTTCATCTATTCAACGTATATTCTTAAGTAACAAATAATATCAATAATTATAAATAAATAAAAGAGCAGAATGAGAGAGGAAGACAATAGCATTAGATTTTTACATGGAAAATCTTTAAGGAGATAAAAAAATTATAGGCCTATCAAGATCGAAACATGAAAACAAAAATTAATATAAGGTTTTATCTAACTCAAGTTTACCAATCCTTTTTTGGACCATTTGATTAGCACATTTCTACTTTTAGCTTAACACCTTCTTTTAGAGTGCATTTGGAGTCCACACTAAGTCTGAGCCCGACTTCTTGAATCTGCTCAAGAAATGAAATGAAATGAAATGAATGAATGATAAGGAATCATCAAATTTATAAGTAAATCCAATTGAAAAATAATTTTGAAATTAATGTAAAGGAGGATTTTCTTAACAACCAAACAATCCTAATTTTGATTGAAGAGAGATAGAGAAAGAGCTCAAGGGGAGTAAAAATGGGCTACTAATGTCCCACTAACCTAAATTGGAAGCATTTTTGTTTAAAAAGAAAGAGAACCTTTAATCAAATGGTTAAGAAAATATTTAGCTAAAAATGGATCGATCTTACCTAAATCTTTATTAATCTTGAAATATGACACATATATTGTCCTTGCCTTCTCAACTATTTTAAAGAAAATAGTTCAAGAAAAATAACAATATAAAAAACTTGGTTGATTCAATTTTATCCATCTACAATATCAATTACCTTGGTCTCTAATTAATTTCTACATTTTGATATTCATTAGGCAAGTAGTTTGAGGAAGGATTTAGAAAACCAAGTTAGGAGTCATGAATTTTTATCCGCAATTGTCAACCTAGGTAAACACTCACAATAACTATTATTAATAAAATAAACAAGTTTAATATAACTATACACAATCTTTAAATCTAATTTTTTTTATTCCATATTTCAGGAAGAAAATTAACCTAAAAAAATTGATTTTCTCATTTTTGGGTTTACCATAAAAAATTAGAAAAATCAAATATAATTAAAAATAAGTAAAATGAGTTTCAAATAATATTAAAAATAATTTCAATGATTATCTTTAAATTTAGTTTTTACTTTTCTTTATTTATTCTTTAATTTCGTTTTTCTTTTTCTTTTTTTCCCCTCACATTTTCTCTTAAAATTTTTGGAACCCACAACTATCGTGGTCATGTAAAGAGTACCATTCTCTTGCCATGGACAACAATCATTGTTCCCCTTGAGATTTTCCATGTGTCACCTATTAAAGTTGTTGCATAGCCATTTTTCGCCAATTGCCCAGTAAAAATAAGATTCTTCCTCAAGTTTGGAATGTGCCTTACATTATCCAGATTCCATACAAACCCATTTAGTTTGATTTACACTTCACCTTTGTTAGTATCATCGCATGTTTGGTCATCACTTAGATACACTTTCCCTAAATTACTTGAGACATAATTCTCTACGTAAGGTAGCATGGAACGATGCCCTCAAATCCAACAACTATGATTCTGTTTTGTTCTCTAAAGAGCAAATAAGAGCATTATCTGATTCTTTTAACACAACATTTGCATTGGTCTTATTATCAATATCCTTAACCTTCTTGGCAACATTGTACTCATTCTAATAATGTCCCATTTTTCCACAATTCTAGCATTCAATATCTTTCTTACTCTTATAATTTTAAGAATTTCTAGGACTTTTAAATTTTAACCTACCATTCCTCAATTTGGGTGATCTAGTAAAAATTGTAGTGTAGCACCTCATAATTGGAGGGATAACTTGTCTTAACCATTAAGATGAGTTTCCTATGGTAAGTGCACTAGTGTGTATGGTTATACGTTGGACAAAACTTATGGTGAATCATAATGTAAGACTATTAGTTGTCATGATTCAACAAGCTACTTTATTATATAGACTCTCAACTTTGATATGATACTTAGTCTATGCTCAAATCAATAAGAGACATTGACCTATAAGTGAGATCTTAACGTGGTCATATATCCATATAAATTGGGTCACTATGGATGGAGGTTAGTGACAACAAATATTTTTAGTAGATGCACCATGATATCTAATAGGAATAAGATAATATATCTCTTTAAGTGATCCAAAAGACATGTGATCGAGAATACTATAATCATAACAACTCTTTCAATGGAATTTTGACATATGCTCCTTAGAGTTGAAGTATGTCAATTGATCATATAATAAGTAGATCTGTAACTCAAAGATTGAAAAGGTAATCTTGATAGGTTAATAACACTACCTTATTATATTACAGACTTAAGTTCATGGAGAGTTTGCATGTAGTAAATAGTAGGGCATGAACCAAGCTTTGCCTCATTGTAATTTCATAGGATAATGGAATGCAATTGATTCTTTTTAGTAGAATGTTGAATCAACTTCAAAATTGGATTTTAAAGTAGCTTATATTTTCCTGTGGGTCCTAATGGTCTTTACTTGAGCTCTTAGAACATGGTGGCATGTTTGTTTTGAGGAGTTTGGGTTTTTGGTTCAACGGTGTTCATAAGGGCGTTTTGGTAAAGCGCAAAGTTGCACTAGATCTTATGAATTGTCTTTTTGGACCAAACTAATTAATTAATTAGAGCTTAATAGAGACAATTAATTAATTATGACCTAAATAGGTTGGATTAGGTGACTTGAGATTATTTTTGGGCTTGAGTCACTTAAGCCCACAAGGAGCCCTATATAAACCCCTTAAGAGTTTGAGGTTCAAATTTTTGTCTATCATCTTGTAGAAAGCCTCCAAAAAGAAACCTTAGCCACCTCTAGAGAGAAAAGCCCACACTTTTCTTGTGTTTAGATTCATATGAGGGTGATCAAGTGGAAGAGCATAAGGTAGATGAACCCCATAGTGTTTTCTATGATTTCAGAATCTTCCTTGACTACTTTATCATCTTGGAATCAATTTAGGAACATCTGGATTGTAAGTATATTCTCTAAATATATTGCATTATTAGTTTTGATGCCATGTTTTTCCATTGAGTTAGATCCAGAAAATCCTAAGTATAGTAAAATGTACCCTAAATGATCTAAAGCCTGATAAAAGAGTAATATGAAGTTCCTAACATTGATCTCCTTAGTCATAATCATGTCCACTACCTCTAAAACCACCAATTTCTATTTCTTGGATAAACCACTAATTGAAGTGATGATGCCTTTCCAACTCTCAAGCAATTGACTAAGGATTAATAGGGCTTGAACCTCATCATCAAATTTAATGTCAACTAAATTTAATTGATCCATGATCTTATTAAATTCATTCAAGTGTTGCTTGAAATTCTTGTTCTCAAGCATCTTCAACTTAAATGACCTCTTAATTAGGTGTGCCTTATTTACTACCCTTGAATATAAGCGGATGTAAAACAATATTTTTACTTTGATATCATGAAGCAAAGTATAATATAAAAGCAAATTTATTTGTTTCATTTGCCAATGTAGCAAACTATATTCACAAAGGAAGAGATAGGATTTGATTCATATTTATTACTAAATAAAGATTACAATAATCGAGCATATATAACAATTAGAAATATAGTATATGATAGGTACAAATATCAACTCTAATGATAAAAAAGAAAGTTGGTAATCATTCTTCAATTTCCGCCAACAATTACAATTATTATTTAGTTGATTTTTTAGGCTAATTCATGTATTGACTATAACAAGCATGTATAAATGTTACTTTAGACTTAGGCGGCGTTTGTTTGTTCGTTTTCCCCCGTTTTTTCTTTTTATTTGTAATCTAAATAGATTTGAATTTCACTTAGTTTAATATCATCATGTATTAAATTGTTTGATTTTAATATCATCATGTATTAAGTTGTTTGCTTTTTCTTTTTCTTTTTCTTTTTTATTGAGGTATGAATATTGTCAAATGCGGAGTTATTTATTTTGATTAATATCTTAATACTATCAAGTGATAAATCTGTATTTTTACATGTTAAAAACATATATAAAATTAATTATTATATTTCTTCTTATTTCATGTAATGAAGATAATAATATTTCGAAATTAATAATTTGACCAAAAAAAAGAAAAGAAATTTAACATATTTTCAAATATCATAAAATACCATATTTTATTACATAATTTAATAATTATGTAATTAGTTAAAATTTGGTCATTGGATAAATTAGAGTTTCTAATTATACTTGGTTGCTAAAAAATGTTACAAATTTTCTTGGTTAGGTTTCATTGATTATTCACTAGTTTTTTGTGGTCTATATTTCAAATTTATGATTTTTTTTTAATTGAAGTATTTGTTTCATTGTATAGATTTATTCATTAATTTTTCGATTTTCTTAATATGTTTTCAACGATTAGGAAATAATTTATCCTTATGGGACATATTGGAAAAACTATTAATTTGAATATAACAGGCATGAACTCAAAAGGAAAACTATTTAGGTTATATTAGAATTATGTGTATACATTTGACTAGTTATATTGTTTTTATAGTTGATATAATTATAAATATATTTATAATGTTTTATAATATACAACTTTGAAAGGTTAAGTGTATATATTTAAATTATAACTAAATAAATATAAGTTACAATAAGACATGATTATTATTATTTACTCAAATTTAAGGATTAAGTTACTATGTATCTTTCACAAATACATAAATTTATAACTTCTAAATTGATTGATAGAAGAATTGTGAATGTATTTATAATGTTGTATCACATACAATTTCAAGGAATTAAGCGTATATATTTAAACTGTAATTAAATAAGTCTAAAGTACAATAAGATATGATTATTATTATTATTATTCACTTATAAATTTAGGGATTGAGTTGCTATTTATTGTTAAAAGGGGAACATAAGTTTATATAGTTTCACAGTCCGACCATTCCAACTCATCTTATACAAGTGAGAATTTTGGAAATGAGTTGGATATTCAGGTGAGCTTATCCGACTTGACTCAAATATTATATAAAAATAAAATAAAAATACAAAGGAAAGAAGTTTTTGAGAGTTTTAAACTACCTATACACTATCATTATAAAAAGGGAAAAAAAATATAGAGTTCAATAATTCATAAATCTTATCCCTAAAATATCTATTCCTTTGAAATTTAGAAAGCAAGTCCTCCCATGAAGAAATCTTAAACTAGTCCAAAACAAAAGTGATACTTGTTTGTTGTAGTTTCATTTGCGACCATGGGTACAAGGTTTTGCCTATGAAACAATATGTTAAAGTTCCCGGGAATACCAAAAATAGATGACCCCAAATTTTATTCATCAGAGTGAATATTATTTTATAGTTTCTTCAACAGCCCCCATCTTTCATCTATGTCAGCCCATAGCATTAAGAACAAATATCGTTGGCTCTATTGTTCTAATATATTTTTTTTAATGAAATCTTATCATAGATCAAATCTATCTCTAGAGTATGGTACCATTATAAAATCAAAGACAAACCCACTTAGATCTAAGTTGGTATGAGCACAAGGATTAAGAACATGGCATGTGTGATTGACCTTCAAGTTTTTGGGCTTTAGACAATGGGTGAGCCTTGACCAACGGTTTGAAGACTTGAAAGTCAGATAGACTAAGGCACAAAGTGGGGTTTTATTCTTAGAAGCCACCAAATCCCATGTGGGCACCTACTTATAAATATTATCTCCTCTTAATCTAAAAGATTTGGTGGGGGTTAGAAGGATTGAAAGTTAGTTAACAACATGAAATCCTGTAAATTAATTAAGTTACAAAGAGGGAGTTTTACCTTTTAGGGCACCAAAACTCATGTGGGGTAGGCCTTAGAAAATGAAACCGACCTTCTTCAACATGAGATGCCATGTCCCCCCTTCCTAATCTGAAATTCTTTATGATAACAAAGCTTGAAATTTGCGTTCCAGAAGACCACTACTTTCTGAACTGAGACCGACCTTCTTCAGAGATCATGTGCCCTAGTGGCCTGCAGATCATGTGAGATGATGCCTTCAACAATGCTTATTTCCTTGATGGTATTACGTCATCTGAGAACGGTTTCTTTATCACAGTCCAAGATCTTCATAGAATATTGTTATTTAATCTTTGAATCTACTTCAATTACAAAGTCAGTTTAGTTCAGCCACCCCAACTGACAATCAATTACCAAATTGAAAACTTGAGTTGGACATTTTTCACTCTAATCTAAGTTGACACGGCATGCATCTGAATTCAAATTTCATCAAAGTTCATAACCAGCGCTATATGATATAATTATATTTTTACACGTTTTTCCCCCTTTTATTCTTTCAATTATTTCAATTATATGATATGATTAATACATCAATTCAAAAAAAAAAAAAAAAAAAACTTGCTAATATTTATAAATATGATAAAACTTAATCAAACACTTTTAGGGGTAAATTTGGAATTTAATTCCAAGAGCCCAACGCTATGTCTACGCATACCTTAAGTTGGAGATTAAGCGGTATTTGGTAAATCAAATTAATAATTTAAAGTAACTTAATAACTTAATTTAAATAATTAAATAAATTAAATATATCTGATAAAATAACTTAATAATATGATTTAAAGAAAAAAATAACTTTAAATAATAAGTTAAAACAATTAACTTATTTTGAAGTTTACATCTTCATTTTACATTTTTACTCTCATTTGCTAATTACCTCCATGACTCTTTTTGCTATTCTACAACTTTCATTGTTACTCAATCTCTTTTGCCCTAATTATAATTTATGAGGATATATGTTAATTTAATGATTTACAATAAGTCCTAAGTTAATTTTATCAAATAATCTTAATACTTAAAGTAAAAATTAAATAATAAGTTTTAAATCAATAAGTTAATAAGTAATAAGTAATAAGTATTAAATTTAACCAAACACCCCCTAATAGAGTGTTTAGTAAACTATATTTATTTTTTAATTTACTAAACACTTAATATTTATAATTTAATTTACTAAACACCCCCTAATATTTATTATTAAGTAATAAGTATTAAGTTTATTTAATTTATAAACTATATAGTTTACTAAACACTCTATTAAGGGGTATTTGGTAAAACTTAATACTTATTACTTAATAACTTAAATTGACTTTAAGTTAAATTATACTTAACTTATTGACTTAAAACTTATTATTTAATTTTTACTTTAAGTATTAAAGTTATTTGATAAAATTAACTTAGGACTTATTCTAAATCATTAAATTAACATATATCCTCATAAATTATATATATATATATATATAAATATATATATTATTGATTGTGATTAAACATTACTAAACTTCAACTTAGGTTGTATTCGGTAAAACTTAAAATTTAATGCTTAAAGTAAAATAATGTAATAAGTTTTACACAAACAATTTAAATCTAATTTAATTTGAAGTTGTCTTAAGTCACTAAACATTAAGTATTAAGTTATATGAATATCTAATTTTTATTTGAAGTACTAAGGTTATATAATAAAACCTATTGTTTTTCTTCTTTTTGCACAACATAAATGATGAAACAGTGAGGCCAAGTGTTGGGCTTTGGCTGCACGCTTGATTTGGATCAGGCCTAAATTTTCATTGCGTGGGCTGAGAATGGGCTTTGGCCCGAAATATTTCGGCCAGGTTTTGAATTATGGAGCCAAACATATAACTTGAATTGATCAAATGTGTAATCGATGGAGCAGTGAGTGCAAATTAAATTATATAAAAATGATGGTGATAATCACCAATTGGGTTGGAAGTTGATGGTGTTTGATATGGTTGGGGTCTTTGCCAGTCACTTTATAAATGTTTAGATTTGGGCCACGGATAAGCCTATATACAAGAACGGATACTATGGGACCCATTTTTTTTTTAAAAATGCAATAATTTAAAAAAATGATATTTTAAAAAATATTTCCAAATCCATGGCAGCCAATGCTAGCAAGCCATATGAATGTCGTGTCTTGAAGATATGATTTTAATGTATTTTGATGAAATCATTGTGAGGTTTCATATTCTATTTAATGATCATACAGGATCGTATGTTGAATCACATGAAGAAATTATGTCATAATTACTATTAAAATTGTACCAACCTGAATTCATGTGTGAATTTGAAGACGGTACGGATCTTCAAAGGCTGATGGAGGGCACCACCTTTCTCTGGATTCTCTCAGGCAATGGGAGCGAGAGAGAGAGCGGTTCTATTCTTTCAAAAGGATGTGATTGATCCAAAAGACACAAACCTAAGCCCTTTTATACCCTCCTGCCTTAGGGACCATACCCATTGGTTATTGGGCCTCACGGGCCTTAGACCCATCATCTAAAGCTCGTGATGGCATTGGGCTCTACACATTAGGTGGCCCATACTCAAGATTAAATCAGAAATTGCATGTTAAAAGATAACTTAATCCTGGACAATGTTTAATATATTGTCGGTCCACATTTATTCTATCAATCTCCCACTTGGACCACATATATATTACAAACAATGTTCATGATAGTACTTTATTGAGCTCATCTTTGCTATCTTATTCAAAATATCCTTAAACAATCCGGTCTACTAATTATGTTAACATAGGATCAAAGCGGCTTTCGTTAATCATAATTTAACTAGACCCATCAATGATCATAACATTAACAAAATTAGCAACATGGATCAAGTATGGATGTGTAGCATGGAAATTATATAGAATGTGAACTTTAATATGTCTATTTCCAATTGGTCCTACTTTATGACTAAAAATAGTCAAATTCCACTTTCAACACTTGATGCTAAACTGCTTTTGAAAGTCATCATTTTAATTCAGAGAATTCAAATACAATAGTCTTTAAAATCAAGATCTGTACAGATAACACAACTTAATATCACATCAAGAAAATAAACACAAAGTCTGAATACAAACTCCCACTATACTGACACATCATCAATGTGTACAACACCCATATGTGTGACGTGCTCATGATATACTTTGGGTGGCAAACCCTTAGTGAGCGGATCCGTAATCATGGAGTTTGTGCTTATGTGTTCAATCGATACTTGAAGACTCTGAACTCTTTCTTTCACAACCAAGAACTTGATGTCAATGTGTTTGGACTTTGACGAACTTTGGTTGTTCTTAGAATATAATTCTACGACCTTATTATCATAGTTGATTCTCAACGGTTTCTCAATCCCATCAACTATTCGTAACTGAGTAACAAAATTCCGCAGCCATATCCCATGGTTTGATGCTTCGTAGCAGGCTATGAATTCTGCCTCCATGGTGAAAGAAGCAATAAGTGTTTGTTTAACACTTTTCCATGAAACTGCTCCTCCAGCTAACATGAAGATGTAGCCTGAAGTGGATCTCCTACTGTCAAGACATCCTGCGAAATCAAAGTCCGAATATCCCACAATCTCTAAGTGACTTGATCTACGGTATGTGAGCATGTAATCTTTAGTTCTTTGTAAATACCGCATAACCCGTTTTGCCTTTTTCCAATGATCCATACCTGGGTTACTTAAATATCTGCCTAACATTCCAACAATGTACACAATATCCGGACGCGTACAAACTTGTGCATACATGAGACTTCCTACTACCGAGGCATAGGGAAATCTCTCCATATCTTTCTTCTCAAGTTCATTTTTCGGACATTGGTGCAAACTAAACTTATCGCCTTTTGCTACAGGCGTGTCTCCTGGTGCACAATTGCTCATGCCAAATCTACTCAACACCTTATCGATGTAAGCCTTTTGTGATAACCCAAGTATACCTCTTGAACGATCCCTATGGATCTGTATACCCAGCACAAAAGATGCATTACCAAGATCCTTCATGTCAAATTTACTAGACAGAAATTGCTTGGTTTCATGCAAAAGTCCCACATCACTACTTGCAAGTAAAATATCATCAACATATAACACCAAGATAATAAATTTGCTCCCACTGAACTTGAGGTATATGCATTGATCAACGGTGTTCTTCTTAAAACCAAATGAAGTAATCACCTGATCAAACTTTCGGTACCATTGTCGGGATGCTTGCTTTAAACCATATATGGACCTTTTTAATCTGCATACAAGTTGCTTTGAATCATTAGACTCAAAGTTCTCCGGTTGCAGCATGTATATTATTTCATCAATGTTGCCATTAAGAAACGCAGTTTTAACGTCCATTTGATGTAGCTCTAAATCATAATGAGCTACAAGTGCCATGATGATTCTAAAGGAGTCCTTTGATGAAACTGGTGAAAAGGTCTGCTTATAATCAATGTCTTCCTTTTGAGTGAAACCTTTTGCAACTAGGCGTGCCTTATACCTAACAATATTGCCTTTTGAATCCCGCTTGGTTTTAAAAATCCATTTACAACCAATCGGTTTTACACCTTTAGGCAACTCTACTAGATCCAAAACACCATTGTCTTTCATTGATTTCATCTCATCTTTCATGGCTTCTATCCACTTTTCAGAATCAAAACTTTGTTTGACTTGACTTACTGAAATTGGATCGTCTTCCAGACCCATGTCAAACTCATGTTCTTGGAGATATACAACATAATCATCTGAAATTGTACTTCTCCTTTCTCTAGTGGATCTCCTTAGTGGCACTTGTACTTGAGGTTCTTGAGGTTGTTGAGTTACCTCTTGATGAACTTGAATCGGTTCCATAACTTGAGCAGGAGGAATCTCAGGTGTGTCTTGAATCCCTGTTATCGACTGTACATTCTGAATAGTGTCATTAAACATAATATGACCATGTCCAGTCGTAATAATAGGAATATTAACAGATTCCTCTTCAAAGACCACCTTTCTTAATGGTTCTCTCCCACTTAACTCAACATCCTCAATGAACTTAGCATTGCCCGTTTCAAAGAAGGATCTAGTTGAGGGATCATAAAATTTGAAACCTCTCGACCTTTCAGAATACCCTACAAAGTAGCAGCTCACTGTTCTGGAGTCCAATTTCTTTTCATTTGGCTTGTAAGGCCTAGCTTCAGCTGGACAACCCCATACATGCAAGTGCCTAATACTAGGTTTCTTGCTAGTCCATAACTCATATGGGGTTTTGGCTACTGCTTTGCTTGGTACTCTATTCAAAATATAAACTGCAGTTTTTATGGCTTCGCCCCAAAGTGATTCTGGTAAGGTGGAATGACTAATCATACTTCTTACCATATCCTTAAGAGTACGGTTTCGCCTCTCTGCTACACCATTTTGGCTCGGAGTCCCTGGTATGGTGTATTGAGGAACAATACCACACTCCATCAAATATTTGGCGAATGGTCCTGGACGTTGTTCACCTGATCCGTCATATCTACCATAGTATTCACCTCCACGGTCAGATCTGACGGCCTTTATTTTCTTGCTTAGTTGGTTCTCAACTTCAACTTTGAAATTCTTGAACACATCCAATGACTGAGATTTCTCATGAATCAAATAAAGATAGTCATAGCGCGAGTAATCGTCAATGAAAGTAATAAAATATTGTTGTCCATTCCAAAAAGGGGTAGGAAATGGGCCACAAATGTCTGTATGTATCAATTCCAAGACGTCACTGCACCTATTGGCATTCTTTTTCGTCATATTTGTTTGTTTTCCTTTAATGCACTCTATACAGACTTGAAAATCTGAAAAATCAAGTGGATCAAGAATTCCTTCTGACACAAGTCTTTGTATTCGTTGATTTGAAATATGACCCAAACGCTTGTGCCATAACATTGATGAATTCTCATTCATTAATTTTCGCTTAATGCCATAATTACTTAAATGCAAGGTTTCATTTCCATTAGTGGCCTTTATGTTCAATTTATTTAGTTTGTCTATTAGACTACCTGTACCAATAATATTTGAATTTAGATAAAGACTAACCATTCCATTTCCAAATGAACAACAGTATCCAAATTTGTCCAAACATGAAACAGAAATTAAATTCCGTCTAAACGACGGTACTACAAAAGTCTCTTCCAAATCCAATGTACATCCAGAGTCTAACTGTAATCTGAAAAGACCAATAGCCTTGACTGCAGCCTTGTTGCCATTTCCCACATAGATGTATCTTTCACCATCAGTTGGCATTCGGCTCCTTAGGCAACCCTGCATAGTGACACTTATGTGAGTAGTTGCACCCGTATCTATCCACCAAGTGTCAGTAGGCACTACAGCGAAATTAATTTCTGAACAAACAAAGTTGAGAAGTGTACCTTTCTTTTCACGCTAAGCAGAGTATTTGGTACATGTCTTCTTCATATGACCAACCTTCTTGCAAAAGAAACAAGTGATCTCCTTATCTTGTTTCTTTTGCTCCTTTTGCTTTGATGTCCCAGAAACTGCAGTTTGTTTTCCTTTATTGTCCCTCTTTCTTTTCTTGTTGGTACCAAATCCCTGAAATGTGGAAGCCAAGTGAGCACTTTCTATCTTTTCTTGCTTCAATCTCTCCTCCTCTTGCACACATTGAGCAATAAGCTCATTCAAAGTCCATTTTTCCTTTTGTGTATTGTAACTAATTTTGAATGGATTGAATTGTGTAGGCAGAGAGATCAAGACCAAGTGCACGAGTATGTCTTCCGACAACTCTAACTTTAGTGCCTTGAGTCTAGTCACAAGATTAGACATTTCCATAATGTACTCCCTGATATTCTTTTTCCCTTTATACCGCATAGAGACAAGCTTACTAAGAATAGTGCTTGTCTCAACCTTTTCGTTTGTAGCGAATCGGTTTGCTATCTGGTCCAAGAATGCCTTGGCTTGGGTTTCCTCAGGTATTGCACCCCTTATTGCTTCTGGAATTGAGTACTTCATAATCATTAGACTCATGCGATTGGATCGCTCTCATTTTTCCATAGTAGACCTTTGCTCAGCAATGCTGGCACTAGTAAGATCTGAAGGGCGATCCTCCCTTAATGCAAAGTCTAAATCCATGCACTCGAGCACAATTATAATGTGCTCTTTCCATTTCTTGAAATTTGTGCCGTTAAGCACAGGAATGTTATTAACATTTGCAGATATAGAAGATGCTGAATTCATAATAATAAAGCTCACAGTAAGTCACATAAGCATCATACATATATGAATAAATAAACATCATGCAAGATACCTAGCACAAAAATTAATATTCAGTCTTTGGACAAAAATATTAACTTGTAATCGGTATCCTTATACAAAATTAATTCATAAATATTGACAATAAAATCAAACACAATATGCCTGTCTTTGGACTAACATATCAATGCAAAATAAACATTATATGTCACATATTGATGACTACTTTATCTATTAAAATAATCTTCCTTTGGGCCGATTATTTTAAATAATAATAATAACATGTTTCATACTTCAAAATGAATAAAATTATATAATATAAGTCACTTTGGCAACAAATATATAGATAACCTATTCATTTTGAAACGTTAAACATAAACGTAACAAGAAATAATAAATTCTAAAAAAAAAAAATACAGAAATTCATCAAAACCATAAATTTATTATAGTACAAAATTCATAAATAAACATAAGAGTCTCATAGCCTAGTTGGTCAAGCACAAGGTTGAAAACCTTATGGTTGTGGGTTCGAGCCCCATTGGTGGCCTTACTCATTTTTCCATCTTTTTTATTTTATTTTTATTTTTATTTTTATTTTTACGCCATTCATGGCGTTGGCAGCAACAGCATGCCGCCTAAAATGGCGGCTTAAAGGCACTTTGAGATAAACGCCTTGACGGTGCCTACAGTGGCGCCCCGAAGCACCCCTCCCGGAACGGCGTCGGCCTGCAGCGCGCATCGGCCGCACTTGAAGTGCGTCGCCTGAGGTGCCATAACGGCGCCTGGAGTGACAACCTGGAGACGGCGCTTCCACGACCACCAAACTGGCCCAATGCCACTGGCGTTGCAGCGGATCTGGTGACGCCTCCAACAGCGCTGCAGATGGCGCTTGAACCCTACATCAAAGAGTGCCTGAACGACGTTCCTAATGGCGCCTGAACGACGTCAGGAATGACGCCGGAGTAGCGCCCTGAACGGCGCCTGCAGCGTGCCTCCAAGGTGCGTGAACAGCGCCTTGAACCACGCCTGAACGGCGTCAGCGTTGGTGCCTTAACGACGTCAGAAACGACGCCTAAAGCAGCGCCCTGAACCGTGCCTAAAGGCGCTAGAATGGCGCGCCTGAAACGCGCCAGTAGCACTCCTGAAACGCACCTAAACCGCGGCCTTAAACCGCACCTGCGATGGCGCTGCCTAATCCGCGCCTCAATGGTGCCTGAAGGCGCTAGAATGGTGCGCCTGCATTGTGCCTCCAAGGCACGTGAACAACGCCTCCAAAAGGCACCTGAATTGTGCCTTGACTGGCGCCTTAATGCCGTTTGAGAGACGCCCTGAAGGGCACTGCATAACAGCGCCTTTACAGCGCTGAAGAGGCACTTTAACGGCATCTGAGTGGCGTTTGCACTGGCGCCTTCTCTGGTGCCTCTAAATGCGAGTGAAACACACTTCCAATGGCGTTGAATCCAATCAAAAGGAAAAAACAAAGGCAGTACAATTTTTATTGCCCTAATATACCATTTCTAGGTGATTCAACATTGGGCTCTGATACCAATTGTGAGATTTCATATTCTATTTAATGATCATACAGGATCGTATGTTGAATCACATGAAGAAATTATGCCATAATTACTATTAAAATTGTACCAACCTGAATCCATGTGTGAATTTGAAGACGGTACGGATCTTCTAAGGCTGATGGAGGGCACCACCTTTCTCTGGATTCTCTCAGGCAATGGGAGCGGGAGAGAGAGCGGTTCTATTCTTTCAAAAGGATGTGATTGATCCAAAAGACACAAACCTAAGCCCTTTTATACCCTCCTGCCTTAGGGACCATACCCATTGGTTATTGGGCCTCACGGGCCTTAGGCCCATCATCTAAAGCCCGTGATGGCATTGGGCTCTACACATTAGGTGGCCCATACTCAAGATTAAATCAGAAATTGCATGTTAAAAGATAGATTAATCTTGGAGAATGTTTAATATATTGTCGGTCCACATTTATTCTATCAATCATGCCTTAGGAAACAATTTTACTATAAAATACTATAATCATATTTTCAAAACATGATCTCCGAATAATGTACTAAAATTGTATCTTAAAGATTAAACTTCAAATTGTGTCTTTTAAGACGTAACTTTGATATGAAATACTAAAATATTAAAATCTTGTCTTTAAGACACAACTTTGATGTAAAATATTAAAATCATATCTAAAAGTATGACTTCAATGTAAAATACTTAAATCGTGTCTTGAAAACATAATTTCAATGTAAAATGTTAGAATCGTGCTTTTAAAACTAAAATGTTTACTTTCAGTATAAAAGTCCGTTCATAAGAAATTATTAAAAATTACAAATGATTTATTTATTTATTTTGAAGAAACAACTTCTAAATAAATTTAAAATCCAACAAAAAAACCATTCTACATGTTGTCATGTGAATTATACAACTTTAATGTAAATAATAATTCAAATGTTAATTTATTTGCTCAAGAAACAACTTTAACATAAAATTGGTGCATGAAAAATTAATCTTTAATAAAAGTTGTTGCCTGAAAATACAAGTGTAGTAAAAAAAAACCCAATAATTTAATATTTTTGATGTAGGAGTTTTTTTTTTAATTTAAAGTAATACCTTTAATATAAATTGAGTAAAAATAAATAAATTATGTAATGAAAAATCAAATTTTATATTATAAATTTTAATTAAAATTGTCTTTTGAAAATATAATTTTAATATAAAAGGAATTAATATGAAATTATCTTTTTAAGAGACAAAAGCATGAATTTTTCAATAAATTAGTTTTATCGTAAACATAACCAAATGTTCAAATAGCATGTTTGTGTACATCGTAATTAATATTTTAACTTTACGAACTAATATCAATTAAAATATATCAACCATTTTTTATTAACATGAGTTCCCAAATAGCAGTATCACAATCATATATGAAACAATATTAACCAAAAATCATTAAATCTAAAAAATAATTACCAAATATACATCTTGATTATCTATTCAAAATAATGACATAAAATACTAACAATATTCAAAATATAATTCATGTATTGTAAATTCCTTGAAGTCCTTAATGTGTATCACACAAAAGAACATTTCTCTTCTATCATGGGAGTTAATAATTCA
The DNA here is from genome assembly GCF_004353265.1 of Vitis riparia. NCBI lineage: Eukaryota > Viridiplantae > Streptophyta > Magnoliopsida > Vitales > Vitaceae > Vitis > Vitis riparia. The sequence goes on along the minus strand of NC_048446.1, from coordinate 13,177,821 downwards.
CCAATGATTTTATGGACCCTATATATGCTCAACTACTCCAAAATCCTCAACTATGATTTTACTCGTCTTCACTAATCATAGAGAGAATTAGCATGATTTTGCTCTTATATTGGCAAATCATCAAGAGAACTAACATTTGATGATGTGTTTCTTAAGAATGGGAAGGCTAAGACTATATTATGAGTGTAGAATTTCTTCAATATGGTGTTAGGTTAAACTAGGTGGTAACTAAAGAAACAATTTGTTCATTATTGCATAATAAATGGTTTAAAACGAGTTGCTCATAGTTCCACAAAATTTCAAAAGAAATTGGAAATGCCAATTTATTGTGCTGGGGGATCATGACCAAAAAAAATAAATTAAAGATTAAAACAATAGAAAGGAATATTTGATCTTCTATGCTATTATCCCTTTTTTATGGATCTATATTTTTTAACTACAATGCTTTCTTAGGGGTGCTGAATTTGAGATGAATGCCAGGAAGAAACATTAAATAAACATAATTTATCTTAGAATAAATTTTTCTCCAACAAATTTTTGTAATATGTATGCTTGAGACAGACATTACAACCAGGAAAAACAGACATGAACTCTAAACAAGTACAATAGTGATGTTGAGGAACCAAGCCATATAATAGATATCTTGAAAAATCAAGTTCTTTTGGGTTGTGGAATACTAACAATCAGAATCAAGAATAGCAAGCAGTTCAACTAAAAGAAGAAAATATTAAGGCATATATTTCTAAGATATTTGTCTTGAACATTCCATGATTTAGAATGCAGGAAGAAGAAAACCAAGCATTGTATTTTTCATTCAACAATGTATTTTTATGTGCATTTATGTTAGACCTGATATTGACTAAGAGTGTATTTCAAGTGTTCTTAGGGAAAGTGTTTTCTCTAAAAAAAATGTTTTTAGAAGAATCATTTTATCAAGTGTTTTTGTAAAAAATATTATAAATGATTTTTTAATACTATAAGTGATTTTTCATATTTTCTAAAATTTATTAAATGTTTAAAAAAATATATTTTTTAGGGTAAAAACTTTTTCTAAAATTACAGTCAAATAAATTTTAAATAAGGGTTTAACAAATTTAATCTATTTTAAGTAAAAGTAGTACATTTATTAGTCTTCAAAAATGGAAACCCATTAAGCTTGTTAAAAATTTTTTCTTGTTTTTAAGTAATGATAATTTAAATGTCACCTTATATACCTAGATTTCCCTAATGGGCAATTCAAATTCCTTGAAGCTTCTACGACTTTGAGCCAAAATATTTTAGCAGAACTAGCAAAAATCTAACATTCTGCTTTTATTTCTTAATTTTTTTTAAAAACTTACTAAACTTAAAGAGACAACTAATTTCACAAAAAGATGTATATGCTCAAAACATTGTATTGGAGAAATTTTCAACTAGTTGTTCCACAGTGGTTTGCAATAATATTATCTAAATTCAAGTTATGTCAACATATTTCATAGTTTAATTTCCTTCTCATCACAGCATGTTCTAGAAAAAATAAACCCCATAAAAGTTGCCATTAAAGAAGCATAATGATTAATTCAAATCTTAGCTACACCCCTTATTTCATTGACTCATACCACTAAAAACTAACAAATAAATTAATTTATTTATTGATTGCACTTATGATAGTGAATCACTCTATGTGAAAGAGTCTCTCCTCTAAGAGAGATCTGTAGGATAAACTCAACCCCGCAGCACAACCCAAGTCAACCCCCAACAAGTGGATCATAAACTCTCTTCATTGTCCCTGCAACCCCTCCACATAAACCCTTAATCTCTTCATAAATTGCTCAACTAAAAGGAACAAAACAAATAAAGTATCAAAAAAATAAATAAATAAATAAAAATCATATGAAGTAGAGAGAGGAGGGAAAGAGAATAAGAATTTCATAACATATAGGGCAACATTTAAGGGTAAGAAGTTAAAAATCGAGAAGAACCATAGAAGTGTTGAAGAAGCTGAGAAACGAAAAGAAGCAAAGCAACCTTAAAGAAGTTGAGACCCGGGAAGAAGCAAAACAACCTTAAACAAGTTTAGAACTAGGCAGAAAGCATAGCAACATTAAAGAGGGAGCAATGGGAAGAGACAAAACATTTAGATCTAAAAATCTGAATTTAATTGTGAATTAGAGTTCATGTTAAGTGTAGTTAGTAATAAATGTAGATATGTTATCAATATCTTTAATAAGTGGAATGAATTAGAAATTTTTTCTTTCAGCAAATTATGGTCTCTATATTAATGGTTATTGCAAAAGTCAAGGCATTCAATCGTAGTTGACGGCTAGTTATGCACCTTAGTAAAATTTCATAGTTGAAAGAGACATAATAGCAAAATTGTGGAGATTACAAGAAGTATGTTGAAAGTTGTTAAATTAATTTGTGAAAAAGCATCAAAGGAAGCCTATAGACATAATCTAGATATTTTTTTCTTGTGGGTTTTTTCGGTTTATTATGTATTCCCATATAGTAGATAAGCATAGAAAGAAGTTTGATAATAAAAACCAAATTTTTATTTTTGTTCTTTTGGCTATAGTGATATAACCTAAGGTTACAAATTGTATGATTTTTTTCGGTTTATTATGTATTCCCATATAGTAGATAAGCATAGAAAGAAGTTTGATAATAAAAACCAAATTTTTATTTTTGTTCTTTTGGTTATAGTGATATAACCTAAGGTTACAAATTGTATGATTTAGAAATAAGTTGATTTGGAGTACAGAAGTTCAATTCGTAGAAGATGAAACTCACATGGACTCAACAATGAATTTTAATGGATGAAGACTTCCATGGTAGATGATGAATATCAAAATGATTTGTAACAACATACCCTTAATAAACATATCTTCTCTAACTAGAAGTTATCTTTTACAAATAGAGGCAAGATAGGATTCTAAATCATGAAGACATCTAATGTTTTATCATATGATACTTGCATATTTAAGAATTTAATTTGAGGTTAAAAAAGATAACAAAATCAGTGATGATAAAAGCTTAGATAATTTTTTATTTGTAGATTGAAATGTCAGATGCATTTCATTGCACGTTTGATACATGCACACTCATTTCGACTTAAGGCCAAGAAATTCATAGAGCTATCAAAAAAAAGAAAAAAGACAGCCTTTATTGGAATCATTTCAATAAAATTAAGCTGAAGTAAATTAATACATTAGGTCCAACTATCTAAATTTTGATACCTAAATTGACAAAGGGTTCAACATCTAAGTTCTAGCAGAAAGAATGGGCCTTTATCAGTTTCTAAGTCGATAGAAGAAGATACAATTTTAATATAGGGCATCAATTTTGATACAGTTTTGATACAACCACCAAAATTATATATAGGACTAAACATATTAGACTTTATTCCAGCATAAATTAGATATATGACCCAAATTTAGATACATCACAATACATGTATATACATCTTGATACCAAACTCAAAGATACAAAAAGTTAAAAGAGTTTTTTTTTTCTCAAATTCAACCCTTTATTGGAAAGGATATGTCAAAATTTTCAATACCAACAACAAATTTGCTTGTTCTACTTTGAGACTTGTTCTATTTGGCTCTATTGTCTGATTTAGGTTTTTAGATATTTTATTAATGTTTTAGGGTTAAGAAATAGGTACATATACTTTCCTTTGAATGGTTTTTGGGAGAGAAGACGATCATTGAAGACAATACATGTTCTTTCTTTTGAAGTAATGGTGTGTGTTGAATTAAGCATGAGCAACTAAGTGCTTTATTGTTTAGATGAGGAGGATCTCTTAAGGGAGAAATTTACAAAAATGCATTCATAATATTGTATGAATAAATCCATAATTTAAAATTCATATAATCTCGACATTATCAAGATAAAAATAAATCTTTGATAAATCTACCTTGATATATAAGAAATGTTTAATGTCTATTGGATTCTATGAATGCTTCCTTTTAAAAGGGTTTATTCAATGAGATCTGATTCAATTATATATTCGTATGTGAAACCTTAAGGTTAGTATTGAGGAGTAATTGATGGCTTAATTGAATTGTGAAATGAATGTAAAAGAGTGTGATATCTAGATCCTATTCTTTGTAAGTTTCAAACTTAGGAGTGAACCTAAAATCTAGATAATTTCATATTAAGTAATCTTTCAACCATTATAATTGATTTACTTTTTCATAAAAAAATCATTTTTTTAATTTAATTGAATTCCAAGTTAATTAGGGTTTCACATCATAAATTTTACATCATTAGGTACTTAATGGTAGTCTTTATGGGATTGACCAAACTACTATGAATATAGTTGTTTGTTTTCTTGTTATTTGTTTCATTTGGAAAATAGAGGCATGATCTTAATTCAAATAAATCAAGTTTTCTAATTTTTGCACAAGCCTAAAGTCAAACCATATCATATGTTCCTTTTTATAATTTTTCTCTGGTGTACTTTTACAAAGAAAGACATTCTTAAACAAATGAGGCATCTTGATTCGATATTTGTATTTTCTTGAATATCAGGATCATCAAATTTAAATACAAAGGAGCGATTTACAATATTATTCTTGGGATAATGAATAATAACATAGACTATATTTCTAAGCCCTATCTTACTTTTTTTAGGGTTAGGAATGATTACTTTAGCTAAACATTCCAATACTTTCAAATATTTATAGTAAGGTCTTCATCATCTCCATGATTTGTATGAAGTTACATCTTTTTTCTTGTATGATATTTTGCTAAGAATATGGTATGCCAAAAGAATTACTTCCTTTACAAATGCTTGGGTAAACCATAATTTATCAACATAACATTCATCATTTTCTTTAATGTTTGGTCTTATGTTCTTAACATTATATATATGATTAAAGTGAATAAGGAATAGTAGTTTGATGAATAATATCATGTTCTTAATAGAACTTATTATGAAAAAGTGTTTTGTATTCTCAACCTTTATATGTACTTATTATCTTTACTTTCTTGCTAAGGTGATTTTCAATCTTATTCTTAAAGTGTTTAAACACAGTGAAAGCTAGCAAAAATGTGGGTGCGCATACGCAATTATCAATAAAAGTAATGAAATATTTTTTCCCTCTAGTTTACACAAGCTAACCTAACTTCTACAAATGTCTTGCATATATGATTAGGATGAATATCAAGCCAAAAAGTTCACCATGCAACTAAGCCAACCACTGGAGTAAGGTTACCCCTTGTTATATTTATTGCACCAAATAAATATAAACTAAAACTCATCATATAAACATAATATTAAAATAATATTTTAAAGAACAAATTAGTTATAATTATTTTATAATTAAATGAAAATTTTTCATCTAATTAATTACCAAAAATATAAAAATTGCCATGATAATTTTCTTCATAGTGTTTTTAATATCATTAATATATTAATTAAATATTAAAAATTATACATATATAATCATTTATTTTATATCATTTAATACTATTGAATTAAATGAATTATAATATTAAATATATTTTTAAATTAGACATATTATAATAAAATATTATAATATTATTGTCGTATACAATATTATTATCAAATATGATAAATTATATTATACATATATCAATTTCTTGAACAAAACAATTTTAAACATCTATTATATTTCTAATTTCATTTTTAAGAGTTTTTCTTATACTTCTATAAGTTTTGATCAATTTTATGTTTACCGATATGTTGTGTCAAAATATCCGCCAATATATCTCCAATACATTCGTAAAATCAAAATATCAATATATTCATGAATATCGATATTTTCATCATTGGTTCTAATATGTCATGTCACAAATTAGAATATTCAAGCAAATAAGCACTTTAGTACTAAAATCTTGTAGTATAATCATTACAAAAAGCCCATTTGCAAGATACCTTTTGCCCACATGCACCCTATTCTTAATAAATACAAACTTATTAAATTCAAAAATTATTTTGAACTCATTCTTACTTAATAATAAGCCAAACATTATATTCCTAAGGATATTTGACACATGCAACACATCATTAATGAGAGTGAGTTTCTTTCCCCACATCATCTTCAAAACTAATTTTCCTATGCTTTTGACTTTGGAAGTAGTTGAATTACCCATGTATAGCTTCCTTTAATTTACTTGTACATAAGAAGAGAACATCTTTTTATCTAAATATAGATAATGAGTAGCTCATGTGTCTATCTACAATTGTTAAGGGTTGTCCACCATATTAGCTTCAAACACCATAATAAAAAGAATCAAATCTTTAGCTTCACTTCTTTGTTCATATGTATTTGATTTTTTTTGTCATGTCTTTTAAAGCAACAATCTTTAACTTCATGGCCTTGTTTGTTGCACGCATAGCACTTTCCATTAATCAAATTCCTCTAGTTAGGACCTTCTCCAAAATACTTCCTTTTTTATTGGTTTGTTGCTCCACCAAGTTTACCTTGAACTCTATAGGAAGTTTTCCTAACTTCTTAGAAACTCAATTGTCTTCTTCAATCCTTAATCTCACAATCAAGTAGCCAAGTCTCATCTTCTTATGCTTGTACTTTAAATTATTTTTAAAATCTTTCCAAGAGAGCGGTAATTTTTCAATTATAGATACAACTTAAAAAGACTCATTCAACACCATCTTTTCTACATGTTTTTCATATAAAATGATTTGTAGTTTTTAGACTCATAACTTCCTTGGAGTCTTATCATTTTAAACTCTAGAAATCCATCAATTACAAAATTCTTCAACCATCATCCTCTATCTTTTACTTTTTCCCCAAAGATTCCTATAATTCCTTAGCAATATTCATTAGACTATACACATATATAGCATGTTGTCTAAACTATTGAAGATGTAGTTCTTACCTAGGAAGTTAGAATGATTCCAAGCTTCCACAGTTACCTACATTTATTAGTTTCACAACTACGAAAGAAAATGTCCAAATTAATATGACCTTCTATTTTTATTAAATAAAATAAAATTTATAAATAAAACGTTAACCAAGATTAGAGTTTGACCCTATATTCTTAAGACAAATTTCACTAACCTAAGCTGCTTATAATATAAGGGTAATTATTTCCTAAGATATGGTCCCTTTTATGTGATAGTAACTCTTTAAATCATAACAAACAACGAATCACTTAATGATTTGTACTCTCTAAAATATTTGATTGAATGAATGATTGACTATAATTGAGTGCTAAAAAAAATATACCTACGTACTCAAAATAAATCATAAACTTAACATTTCCCCATTTATAATTATAGGTAATGATTATCTATTTGAAGAATTATGTTTTAAGATACCATACATTTTTTTTTTATTGAAGGAACATGTTTTTTTTTTCGTCTAAAAATAGGTATTTTATTACTTTGAACTCAATTTTCTTTTCACCTATGAATGATTTTGAGTCACTTCCTAAAATGCATTTTTACAATGGCTTCAACTAAACTTGTGATGATTGTTAATTTTTATATGTATTGCCCACTTAAGGATGCAATATCATGCTAGCATCTTATTTGAGTTGGAGAAAACTTAAATAAGTTGTGGTGACCCAGGAGAAGTCACACACATGGGGACTCTCATCATCACCCATCCGGTGAAATTGCAGACTTTTGTTGATGCAGTTTCCAAGGGAAACATTGTAAATTTTTGTTGAATTCAGAACTAGATGTCTCACTTGTACCATTCAAATCATTTACTTCAACCTAATTTATGATGCAGCAGCTGAACTCCTACTCCTAATGACTTGATATAGTAGTTGAAATAGCATCCCCTATAGATCCAGAGGAAAAGAACATTTCATGTAGGAGATGATGATCATCATTCTTATCGTGGAACACAGAAAGAGGTGATCAACCAAAAATAAAAAGATAATAAAACAGCAAGGGAGCGTGAAGGAGCTTATAAACATATAAATTTCTATTTAAATAGAATGAACAAATTACAACATATATTTCTATAAACCCCTCCCATGGGGAGATAATAGGGACCAAAACTGACAAAGGCAGAGTGAAGCAAAGAAGGAACATATGATTAATACAACTCAGGAATCATAGCTTTAAGCCTCAGTAGCAGAAGGGGTTAAAGGAAAGGATTTACAAAGGCAGGAAGCTTGACCAACACAAACAATACCAGCGACTAAGAGCTCCTTCCGCAACTCTGCTCCAGAAACTATTGGCTTAATTTCATCACAACTTACAAAAACATAAACTCTATTTTACGGTATGCATGTGTGTGTGTATATATATATATATATATATATATATATATATAGAGAGAGAGAGAGAGAGAGAGAGAGAGAGAGAGAGAGAG